>NC_091243.1:14737837-14810337 GCF_040958095.1 Procambarus clarkii | reverse complement strand
TCCGGGCTTAGACACCACGAGTGTTACAGGCGATGAGTCACAATAACGTGGCTAAAGTATGTCGACCAGACCACACACCAGAAACTGTGTTGAAACAGATCAGTCGACTGTCGACTTGAGAATGGTCCAGGACGGACCGAAACGTCGTCGTCCCCTCACCTTCTAGTGTGTGGTCTGGTCAACACCATGATTGTTTCCGTACACAACAATATTGATTGCAAAAATAAGATAAAAACTTCAGTTAAAACCGCAAGGCACTTACCTCAACCGTGTCGGAGTCTGGCCAGCCACCCCTGAAATAGGAAGAAATAATAAATCGTAAATCATTCTCCCATTTCTGGAGCTATTCCAATTAGACTGTAGAAGTTAGACGTGTCAATTCACACACGGGCAGTCTCAATTTTTTATTAAATTTTGTTTCCGATGGGTCCAATAAATTACGGTGATTTACGAGTGACGGAATTAAGTATAGACAGGGCAGGTCCACTTAGGGCCATTTTGGCGATTTATGAACGTCATTTCTCATTATTTACACCGGGTGTGTGACGTGAAAATAAAGACTCGCATATTTATGGTCTTTGTCGTTCTCAGCTCACTCTCCTTTCTGTCAACCCCACCTCTTTCTCTCTCTTTTTCTCTTTTTCTCTTTTTTCATCATTTTCCCTACTTCTCTCTCTCTCTCTCTCTCTCTCTCTCTCTCTCTCTCTCTCTCTCTCTCTCTCTCTCTCTCTCTCTCTCTCACTCTCTCTCTCTCTCTCTCTCTCTCTCTCTCTCTCTCTCTCTCTCTCTCTCTCTCTCTCTCTCCCCTTCCTCTTCCTCCCTCTCATTCTCCCTCTCACTTTTCTCTAGCTCTTTCATTAGTGTCTGTTCCTCCCTCTCTATCCCTTCTTTTCTCCTCCCTCTCTATTCTACATTCTCTTGTTAATTGTGTCCTTCTTGCCCCAAGTAAGTGTAATTGCAGCGTACAGCTGATATTTTCACCATAATTTAGTCGAGGACCAATTGGTGTTTAGTTATCTGCCTGTCCCACGGTGTCTCTTTCCCTTCTTTCCTCTTCTTGACCATTAAATCAATAACTATTCATAAATTTATTTTGTACATTTAAAGTTGGATTAGTTTCCACGAATTTACAGTGAACTATTTACCTAAGGGAACGTTATAACAAAAACATAACATGAAATATCTGACGATGAGAATACAAATTAGAGGATTGATATATAGTAATCATTCAGTGAAAAGAAAATACACCCTCAGTACTTACAATCATCAGATTCTAGGTCTATCCCATGATCAAATTCACTCCCACACACAGAAAGTTCATGGAACATAGATCTGACTTCAATAGGACTTCAAAAATGCCTGTTAGGAAGCCATCTATTTGTGATAGAAGTTCCTTCAAAAGTGCGGATATCCAGCTGGGAGTGTCCCTGTTTTCTCTACTGTCAATCCTGTAAACCTGCTACACCATTATATATAAATATATATCATTCTTAAGTTGTATTTTCTGACAATTACGTTTACATTTCTGGAAAAGTTTAAGTTGCCAGTGACAAGTGAGTCCCAGAAAGAAAATTTGAGTTTGCTGGATGGGTGATTCCTTTCAGACAAGAGAATATAATTCGTTTGTGATCTATTACTTCAAGTGTAAGTGTGGAAATCAGACTTGATATGAGATTGCAATGAGTGCGAGGATGGGCACCCAAGATTAGTGTTGAAAACTTCCTTCATTCACAATTCAGTTTACCAAGATGAGCATTTTGAAGGTTCAATGGTTCATATCCAAACAGACGTAGATCTTGTTAAATACCTTTAATTTCTACCATGTATCATGACTGAATTCACTCATAATTATATTATTTCTAACTCTTAGGCCTCTAATAGCATCAGAAAAATAATTTACGTTGATCTATTGTGGTAATGATGTGCCCCAGATGCGAATATTTTTACAGGAGTCTCTCTGCCTGTTAATTTTAATTTGGGATCAATATGAAATGAGTCCTGCGAGTTAAATGGGACAACAACACACATGGCAGGATTGAACGTAATGTTGTATTCTGCACTATATCTTCCACATACCTCACGCTAGTCTGTGTATTTGTGTATTTCTTGATGTGTGTAATGTATTCCACAATCAGCAGGTGGGTCAAGGCTCGATGCTTTCTCCCCACCTCGACTTTATTCTTGAAGCTAACTTCTGTTCCCACTCCAGTGTTAGACTTTCTCTCTAAAGCTTACACCTCTTCCCCTCCCCCCACAGTTCAAGCATCTGTTGGGTCTTTCCCAGCTAATGGACAATTAACGAACTTGTACATTATGCCGTATGTATGTTATGCTCTCGGTTTCAATCCATCTTAAACTAACAATAGGAATTTAAGAGGATTAGGATTTACCTTTCATATATTATAAAAACTTCATATTATCGAGCTTTCACATGATCTGTTGACCTTATTTCTCGAACGTCTGTTTTGACAAAATTTTCTGTTCAGTATGCTTGTCTGTCGACTGTCTCTCAGTCTGTCTGTCTGTCTCTCTTCCCCACTCCCCTCCCTCTCTCCAACTTCCCGGCTGTGAGAAAACGACCAGCAGCAAACCCCTCGTCGTTGGAAGTTCTCAAGGCGTTATGGAAAGTGTAATTCAGTCTCCCACGAGCTGAAACCTCGATCCCAGCGACCGTCCGACCATGGACAAATTGCAACACAAACCTGGACTATAAACACTGTAATCCCGGCTATAAATGGCGAGAAGCCCCGACACTGCGTCACTGCAGTTTCTAATCCGGAGTCGCGAAATGAGGCCGTTTTCTGTGTCATTAGTGGCGTTATATCACCCGGAGAGACAACTTTACTTCAATTTCACGGTTTCCAGACTCTGCGCCAAAACATTACAGCAAATCACCGAAATGAGTCCAGCTCGAAGTTCTCGTTCTATCTCTGTCTCTTTCTCTCTGGGTCTCTCTCTCTCAGTCTCTCTCTCTCCCTGGGTCTCTCTTTCTCTGTCTCTCTCTCTCTCTCTGGGTGTCTCTTTCTCTGTCTCTCTCTCTCTGGGTCTCTCTTTCTCTGTCTCTCTCTCTCTGGGTCTCTCTTTCTCTGTCTCTCTCTCTCTGGGTCTCTCTTTCTCTGTCTCTCTCTCTCTCTGGGTGTCTCTTTCTCTGTCTCTCTCTCTCTGGGTCTCTCTTTCTCTTTCTCTCTCTCTCTGGGTTTCTCTTTCTCTGTCTCTCTCTCTCTCTGGGTCTCTCTTTCTCTGTCTCTCTCTCTCTCTGGGTGTCTCTTTCTCTGTCTCTCTCCCTCTGGGTCTCTCTCTCTGTCTCTCTCTCTCTGGATCTCTCTTTCTCTGTCTCTCTCTCTCTCTCTGGGTTTCTCTTTCTCTGTCTCTCTCGTTGCGTCTCTCTTTGTCTCTACATCATTGCCTTTGAATATATTTTCCTGGTTTTAATCCTTATTCTCTCGCCGCTCCCCCGCAACTCGCTCTTTCCTCTCCATGGCGTTGAACCCCCAGTGGCTACGACGACAAGAACAACGACCCTGTTCCATCTGGCCAAAGAAAAACCTGTGATGACAAGGAGCGATACCGTTGATAAAATCCAAGCCGCCGCACGACCTCGTATCACCTCATATCACCAGCTTATCTTGTGCGACTTCATAACCGGATGGTGCAAGGCGTGGAGACAGTAAAGGCCTTTATTTACGACAATTGCCGGCAATAAATTCCCTTTGATAATGCAGTTGACCGTCTGGGGAGGGGAGGAGGGGGGGGGGGGGGGGGGGAGAAGGAGAGAGTTGGGGTGAGTGGTTCTCGTAATTTTCCAAGCAAGGAGGACATAAACGGCCCTCACAAATTGTTTCCCCGTCCATGAAAGGTCAGCCCTGAACTTCTTCCTTGATAACTCAGGTGGAGTCAGTGAGGCAGCCTAGGACATTGATGCTGTAGTGTGCTAGCTGACCATCCCATAGAGGTATAGAGATTACCCACCTCCGCATTTCTTTCCGGTCGGCTATTGGAGGCGCCAGGAAGTATGTGCAGGGGCGGCAGAGTGGATAGAGGTATATTGAGCTTTATGGAAGAGTGAACAGGACAGGAAGCATCAGGAGTTCAGTATCAGTGTTTGGAGAACACGGTAGTAAGAAAAACTTTGGTGTTTTGAGGTGTTTATAGAGGTTCGTCGATGGGTTTCGAGAGGTGTGGTCTCATGCATGCATGGACACATTCTGACATCTTGTCAGCATGCTTGAGAGGAATTCTAGCCCCGAGGGAGACTGACAGCTACGACGGGGAAGAGACGGGTGTTGCGTGATAGAACCCAGATGAGGAGGAGGCTCATGTACCAGGGTGACAACTACATTGTGAGAAGCGTCGTGGCAAAACAATTGGAACACATCGACAGTAGGGTTTTGGGTTTAGATCCCCATCCACTCTCTTTGTTTGATTCTTTCTCCTCATTCCTTCCTTCATTTTTTTCATCTTTTCTATCCACCACTCGATTTACTTTTAATCTCCTCTCCAAGCCTTTGGAGAGGAGATTATCTCCTTTAATCTCCTCTCCTCTTTCCATTTTCGTAGCCATTGATTCACCATTCAAGGCTCCTTCTTTCCCTGGACCTCCCAGTAGCCAGCAAAACTTTGCAAAAATCTTTGTCTTCAGGAGAGTGACCCTTGAAGAGTCCTTGGTAGTTTTACATCTTATTCAGATTTAGAAGCTCTATTCTTTCGTAATTTATCAAATCCTTACTGCTTTTGCTAGACTTAATAGGTAAACAGCAGTAAAAAACTTATAACCTAAATTTAGAGTAGTGAGACATATTGTCAAATTATATACAACTCAATTTGAATGAGAATAAAATTTACAAGTTAATTAACTTTTTATATAAAACAAAAATCATGGTGATTTTTTATATAAAACAAAAATCATGTTAACTTTTTATATAAAACAAAAATCATAGCGATTTTTTTATATAACACAAAAATCATGGTGATGATATACTATCACCCTTAAGAGTTTTTTCGAGTCAAGTAGCCACCTGATATAGTCGTCAGTGATACCCCTGTCACCCTCCCTGTGATCTCAGCAACCAATGGCCGTCCGGAACGAACCACAACAATTACCTTAAACACTCGTCATCTCTGTATTTTCTTGATAACGAGGACTATTACAGGCAATCAATTTAGCAGAATTAGCATTAACAAAACATTTCAAATAAACTAAGACAACGGCTCAATAGGATTAGCAATTTTATTCTTGTTTTGAAATGGCCAGTTATAAACAGCAATCAGTCAGCTCATGTCATCGCTGGCCCCTAGAAGTTGATTTATCAGTTTTTGTGTGTGTGTGTTTGTATAAGGAAAAAGATTATCGCGACAACTTTGCCTTAATAGGATCCGAGACCCATTAATCCATGGGATGAGAGGGTCATGGAGTTTCTGAAGGATCTCAGCTCAAGGCTCCTAGAAACATGGAAACCCTTGAGCCGCGAGCTTCCTTGTCCAGCATCTCAGTGTGCCGATCCACGAGAGGAAACCCCAGTTACATATCTTTGAGATGCTGCCATATTGTGGGTGTTCAGTAGGGTGGTGGATAAAGTTGCAGGCTATGGTTCTGGAGGTCAGTCGTGCGACGCTCCGATAGCCCAGGTGTATGAAATATGTATGCATGTATGTTTGGAACAAGTCGAAGCAAACAGTGGACCAAAGCTCATCCATAACTGTTTGTTTACCTGTTTATCAGCGTCTACATGTCTGTCTATATTTTTTGGAGTATTCCCCATATGCTCGCTCCTGTCTATATATCGACCTGTGTTTCTCTGTGTCTCAGTTTGCTAAATTTGTCGAAGTTATTATTTCCACTATTTTCACCCTTATGCTGCTGTTCTTCTAATTAGGTGGCACCAGCAGCTTCTTGTTACCGATGCTGTTCCTGCCTCTCACAGCACGACTGCTGTTCTCTCCCTCTCACCGTGGAACACGGTTTATAACATGATAAACCACCCACTTATAGATTAGAATAACTGCCTTAACGAGACCGCCAGCTGTTGCCGCCTCATTCATTTATAAAAGGATCGTTGATTTTTTTGCTAGTGTTCATTTGTTTTGTCCGGGAGCCGGTTTGTCGGTACATTAATCACCCACTTTAGACGAGTAACTTATAAATGCTCAATATTTTAATTATATTTATAACAACATTTATAATAATAATAATGATAATAATTATTATTATATATATATATATATATATATATATATATATATATATATATATATATATATATATATATATATATATATATATATATATATATTGCTTCAATTATTCTATTCAAATATTTGTGTTGCCTGTTTAGTGAGTCTACATATGAAATACATTCATTCTAATTGAGTCTGATATTAACATTTACTTTTATAAGGCATTTATTATCATTTTATTTCAGCCAGAACATTTAGTAGCATTTAATTAATTCCCTCCCTTCATAATATTAATTAATTCCCTTATAATTATTATATTAATGAATTCTCTTTCCCTTAAATATTCACGAAATTCCACCAGGTTATAATATTCGTGAATTCCCTTCCATCCCCTTTTCATTTAAGGAAAGTTACTCCATACATTACACTTCATATTTCCTTGCCTCCTTTGCATTGCATCTATAACAGGTCGTCTTCAACAGTCCAACAAATGTTCTTCACAACATTCGAACGTTCGAACAAGTGTTCTTGACACGTATTTTCTAAGAGATCCTGCTTCCCAAACTGATGTGTGAATGAGATCCATGTACTCTATCGCTGCCCTCTACTCTCATTTGACAGAAGATGGTGATGTAATCTGACAGAAGATGGTGATGTAATATCTGACCATAATATCCTAATATCTTACAGAAGATAGACAGTATCTACCCTAATATCTGACAGAAGATAGGCAGTATCTACCCTAATATTTGACAGAAGATGGTGAAGTAATCTATAATATCTGGACCTTCAACAAGCGTCCACAGACGAACTGAGGAGACTTGACAGCGTTGGTAAGAGAGAATGTTGTATACGATCGCTATGTGTGTACTAGGGGCAGCCTGGAGGACTTGGCCCTGTTAAATGGTCCCCGAAAAATCCACCTGATTCGCTGATTGGCCGACGCCTGTAACGCCAACGAATCAAAGACTGCCACGTTTTGTTTTCATCCGTTTCCCAGTATTTACAATAGGCCACGTGACGTGGAGACAGTATCAGAGATTATAGCATTCGATTTCAAATTAAAATTCTACACATTGTAATGTATAAATGTGTAATGAATAAAACATTTCACAGGATGAATCCGGGGTGCAAAATAAATTATCTAAGGTAAACAGTTATGAAGCGAAAGACCTGGTTAGGAGAATGCAAATATGAATTCAAATTTTACAAAATTATAGATTCACCTTCATAGAAATAAATACAATATCTTATCAGCCAAAGTATATACCATCCACCACACGCGTATGCAAAAATATTCCCGTCTTACGAAGGCAGGAACATCGTACGTCATAATCTAAACGAGCAAATATAGGCCCTGGTCTATCCTCACGTACAAATATATCCCCTACTTTGTGTCAATACGTTACCAAGTCCTGCCATATTGGGCGCCAGTGGCGATGTTTTGGGACTATACAAATGAAGGAACGCAAAACAAACACACCATAAGGTACCTGCAGGGTACCACACAGCTTCATAAACTGTACCACTCAAGCACATAAACAAATGTGTTGTATAATTTGGCTGTCACCATGGCTTGAGGGAAAGGAGGAAGAGGAGGAGGGGTAGAGGACCAATGGCAGTCGATAGCCATGAAAAATGGTGACCATAGGCCATCAGGAGACGATCATAGACTAAGAGGAGATTGTGACCATGGTCGATGATGGGCATTGGAAAATAATGGCCATGGCAAATGGTGCCAGTGAGAGATGGTGACATGGGAACCTGGCGAGCATGTAACATGATGTCAGTTGAATATGATCACTGAAGATAGTGATCATAACGAATTGTGTTCCATAATGAAAGACGGTAACCCTGGAATGACACGAATGACGAAAACCATGAATTTAGGTTACCACAGAAGATGGTAGTCACAGAAGATGGTGACTTAGAAGATGGTGACTAAGAAGATGGTGACTAAGAAGATGGTGACTTAAGAAGATGGTGACTTAAGAAGATGGTGACTAAGACGGTTGGGAGACTGCACAACACAACCACTGGCGGTAATATTTCATTCATGGGTGGCCCAACCGGTCTCACTTTTCACGCCATATTAGGGAAGTTTGTAGAAGAGGTTTGTTTGAAATGGTGGACCTGTTTTTTTTTTTCGGGGGGGGGGGGAGGGCCTCGTGTGGTTGTAATCTGGAGATGATTTACTTCAAAGGAGTTAATATGTAAAGATCTTTCACACGAAATTTGGCTACGTAAAGGTTGAAACAACATTCTCTCTCTCTCTCTCTCTCTCTCTCTCTCTCTCTCTCTCTCTCTCTCTCTCTCTCTCTCTCTCTCTCTCTCTCTTTCTCGCTTTCTCTGTATCTCTTTCTCTGTATGTCTCTATTTATTTACCTCTTTCTCCTGCCAGCATTCCTAGCTACTGGAAGAAGTGATATTAGGGAGAGAGCCTTCTGATTCTCTATTATGAACTCATGTATTAGACTGTATCATGACAGTCGTCAGTGTTACAGTGAAGACCTTCAGTCTTTTGGTAGTCAATGTCCTTTGTTTCTTCCAAAGAGCTGTCCGCATTTATGCTTTTATGAAGGTTTCTCTTTCACTCTGTTTCTCTCTATATATATATTTTCTCTCTTTATTATCAAATCATTTATAAATCGTTGAAAAAGTCCGTCACGGGGAAAGTGTTATTTTCTTCAACCACTTTGATCCACCCCTGCACCACCACATTTAACCACTCTGATCCACCCCTACACTACATCAGGTACATCCTCGACCAATAGAATCGCTTTCCTCTCCCTCAAATCCTTCCCACTGAACACCCTGCGGCCCCCCCCCCCCCCCCCCCACCTCCAAGAATAAAATCGTCTTTTATACACCCTCACTTTCCCGCCCCTTTCATCTTCGCTGAGACGTCCTGTAGGCATCCTACGTCACGTCGCTCTCCTGACGGAGTAACAGGTGCAGACGAGGAGTCACAATAACGTGGCTGAAATATGTTGACCAAACCAAACACAAGAAAGTGAAGGGCCGACGACGTTTCGGTCCGTCCTGGACCATTCTCAAGTCGATTGTGTTACTCAAGTCGAGTAACAGGTGTCTCTCCTGCTGGAGTGTTCTGCTGGAGCGCCTTCTGTAGATACACTCTCATAATATGGATTCAGTGCAATGATTTCAGATAATTTATCATTGGTAATAAGATGGTTTGACATTTCAAGCAGCGTGAGTTTAGATTTATCTCTAAATGGCTCAAGTTTTCACAGTCTAAGATATAATGCTCACGTGTGTGTCTACACACTTTACACTATACTTCAACTAGTTCCCCCCCCCCCCCCTCCACATAGAGAGCTGTGAGACGAGGTGGTTGTGGAGAAGTGCATGGTTGGCTGTTGTGTTACCTTTGGGTGGTACTGGTAAGCTGGCCTTGGTTGGGCAGTTAAGTTAGGCAGATGTTGTGGTTGTTAAATGAGTTGTAAAGTGGTGTATGGGGTGGCAATGCCTTTCAGTGATGGGTGAAATGTGGGATTGTAAGTGGGGATGATTGTGGTGTAAGTGGGGAGAATGGTTCAGGGTGGAAATGGGGTGTCAGAGTTGACGATTGTTTAGCTGTGGTTGAGGAGGAAGGAGATTTCGACTGAGGTAGGGGAATGAGCATAAGGATGGCGATGGTGGAGTAGGAGGTAGGGTGAGTATCAGGATGAAAGTAGTAGGGAGAGAGAGAGAGAGAGAGAGAGAGAGAGAGAGAGAGAGAGAGAGAGAGAGAGAGAGAGAGAGAGAGAGAGAGAGAGAGAGAGAGGTGGCTGCTAAGGATAAGGATGCCAGCCTGGTCTGGCGATTCAAACGTTTAGCCCCCAAGAGCGAACCAGCCTGGTGATGTACTGACCAATATCACCAGTAAATGGACGCCCGCCCGCACCCTGACTTTTTCATGGTTAGCTGAGAGTAATAGAGCCTCTCAATCACCTGCCTCTTGGGGCCTTCCTTCGTCTTCACCTCTCTCTCTCTCTCTCTCTCTCTCTCTCTCTCTCTCTCTCTCTCTCTCTCTCTCTCTCTCTCTCTCTCTCTCTCTCTTCTTTCTCGCCTGCTATTCAATTTGCTTCTCAGTTTTCTCTTGTCACATAGTTTAGAGTATCTTATCAAATTCCCTCAAATATGTGTTTTTAAATCCTTTGGTTGCCATTATTGTCCTCTACTAAAATCCAGTTTTCAGTCAAATGTGTCTAATCAAGAAGGGACGTTGTGGAGTCACACACACATTTTGAGCTACCAAGAAGGAGCAGCACCATATTGAGAGTCACCACGAGGGAGCCACAATGTAAATAGCGAGGACGCAGCGAGCCACAATGTAAATACCGAGGACGCAGGGTGCCACCAGGTAGCGGTGTTCAGAAAGAGCAAACGCTGAAGGCTCAACTGATGACTGTCTCATAAACTCCCTTAATGCTTCATCATATTCTTGAGGCCTTTCATGGTGTCTTCATTATCCTAACAGACATCTGGGTGTTAATTATACTGACAACCACCTGCATAATCTCAACTCTGAGAGCCACACGAGTCTTCTGTATCCCTCCCTGATCTAAGACAGCAGCCTGGATCTTATCCTACTCTTCAAAAACAAATGGGATGGATAAATTAATTTTTAGACGACCAAGAGACATTTAGGCTAAGTTAACCTAAGATTTCTCAAGGTTGTCATATACCTTGTCGATCCTATTTCTCTGTCAGGTGATTATTAGAACCGTCTCCACTCTCTCATCCCATGTGGCATTATATCTTTGTAATTTGTTCTTACACATTCAATACATTTTTTTTCGATTAAATGCGTGGTAATATATCTTTTTTTACATTATATCATTAATCTCAAGAGGGAGAATTCCCTTCCAGAATGAGCAATCTATTCTCTTGGGCACAAGTGAACAATCTAGTAGGTTATTTTTTCTATTGCAGTGTGTTGCATATGGTGCAATATTGACATGTTTATTCGAATGAACCCAATGTAGCTACAATAATATACATTAAATTTGGTCGCTAGCTCATCCAGTCTAACTTGCTTAGCTAAATCAATTTTGTAGTTCAGTCCTTGAGCCCATTATGTGCTTCTGTAGCCCTGTAGCCGCCCACAGGATGGGTATGGGGCGCATAATAAATAAACTAAACTAAAATAGTATGAGTGACGCTGCCCAATATATATATATATATATATATATATATATATATATCTATATATATATATATATATATATATATATATATATATATATATATATATATATATATATAAATAATGACAGTGTCAGACCGCAGAGGAAGAATTGAAACAGGAATTTCCTTAAGTACTTTCGTATATTAATACATCTTCAGAAGGAATGATTTATATGTCAATAAGTTTGGACATATATAAACAGGAGAGAGAGGTGAAGTAAAGTGAGGTACAATGACAAATATATGAATGGAAATAGGTGGATATAAAATAGGAGCTGCATCATATGGGCCCATAAATGGATAATAATAGCATAAGATTATAGATATTAACAATGAACTAGTGAGACAAATGTGTGTCAATGATCCTACTCAAATCGTCCTTTACCTGATCAATCAAAAATCGATCTAAATTATATAAACCACTGTTAATGTTCAAATTACATGACTTTGTAATATGTATTAAAGCAGATTCAATTATGTTCCTATTGAAAATGATATTAAACTTCGTTATTAAAGAAGCCATCTCCCAATCGATTTGGTGAGAATTTTCTGACAAATTAACAGAGAAAGCATTAGACAATTGGCAGTTTTTCTCTTTATTCTATCATAATATTCAACTAGTTACAAGCTATCAAAATTATTAAAAAATCCAGAAAGTTATTATTATTATTATTACCAAATATACCAGTGACTGAAGACGAGTTGAGAAAAAAGGCTTCGTTAGGAAACACAATTCTAATCACTTCTAACATCTTGTAAGTCCCGAGAGAGACCACCAAAAATATGACTACAAAAATACTGACCCCCATTACTTCCCAAGACGTCGAAAACAGTACGCTGGAACACTCTCCTAGTGCCGGTACCCTAAACACGCGGTTGTAGGCGTCATAAATCACTCGCTAATCGTTTCTCTCGAGCGAACAGCTGTTATATTATGCAAATCCAATTTGTTTATTATTTTTCCATCCCGTTAACACGAAGGTAATTCTGGTTAACTCTTACCAACACTGATAGGTGTAAGAGAACACGCGGTCATTATTTACTCCTGCTGAATATAAACTTGGGTTAGCGTTCTGTTTTAATTTATATTGCAAATGGGTACAGATGTCTTGTTGATTGCGTTACGTTGTGTTGGCTAATTTAGGCTTTAATATGTGCAGTTTGTTCTTTGGATTGATTTTGATTTATTATGCAGCATATATGATAGTTGATAGCGATAGCTGAAAAGATCAGAAGCACCTCTTGAACCCCCTCTCAGACTCTTGTGAGAATGGTCCAGGACGGACCGAAACGTCGTTGTCCCTTCACCTTCTAGTGTGTGGTCTGGTCAACATACTTCACCCACGTTATTGTGACTCACCGCCTGCACCCTGTAAATATGTTCCGCATTGTACTAAAAGCGATTATAGTGACTAGAGCAACTAAAGTGTAGAGCCAGTGAGTGGTGTGGAAACTGCAAAGAGCATCATTGCAGGCGGGCCTCCTGCAGCGCCATCTCTGCAACTTCCAGACACCCTGCAGGGGGCCGCCTCTCAGAGCCTGATGGAGTGACCAATCCCGATCCGGCGTGACCTCTTGGCCCTTCCCTGTGTGGCTGCGTCAGTCATCCTCCTGCAAGTAATTTATCACCGGCGCGAACCTCACATCAGATCGCTGCTTCCTTCGGCGAGGGAGCCACAGCGCGAGTCAGGTTATCGCAACGGGAGGCGCGATAAACAACAGTGTTATTGCTGTAAATAAAGGGCTGTGGAGCCCTTGGTGGCGGGTTACACTCACAGCTTGAGGAACACCCTCGGTGTGACGGATCCTCTAACTCATGGTTGCTGAGGAAGGGGTCATAGGGTGTGAGGGAGGTGGAGAGGGGGGGAAAGTTCTCTCCCCCAATGGAGAAACTCCATCATGTCTTTCCCTTCCCCTCTCGGCTGGGGGAGGAAGTCAGGGGGCATGAGGGAGATACCTTACCTACCTTGAGGTAAGGTATCGTATCTCCCTCATGGTAGGGGGAATAGAATTCTCAGATATAGAATTATAGAATCTATTAGAATTAGACTCAGATGGGGGAATAGAATTCAATTGTATTCAACTAGGAAGGCTTGGAAGGCGGGGCCAGGAGCAAAGGTCGTCACAGCAACCACATTCAGATGAGTACATACTCAAAAATTATCTCCCGGCACCAACGAGATCCCGAAAACTGAGCCAAAAAAATGACTCGCATCACAATGCGTTTGCTAAGGTTCAACAGATGTGAGTTCAACGAAAGATAAAGATATATAACAAAAAAAAAATAGAAACTTCCACTCCTTTTCAGACCCAACATCACTTGAGTTATCTACACTAAGGCCGCTTTTCCACCCCCCTCTCCTTCCCCCTTCCATCCCGTTTCCTCCACGTCCCCTCCATCTACCCCCATCCCTCTTCCCCCTCCTTCAACTTTCCCTCCATCACCACACACGGACCAGACTCGTTTGGACAATGGGCTTCACACTCCATAAATCAACTCCTAAACCCTCCCAGCCACAAACCAGAAACCAGAGTAACTTACTTTGGTCTCTAAAGGTGACACCGGGACCTATTCTAGTGGTCGTGAGGCTAAACCGTCACCAACCTGAAGGGAAATGGGGTGTGGGTAGCCGCCTGACTTACCTAACAATGCTTACCTATCTTGAGGTTATCTTGAGATGATTTCGGGGCTTAGCGTCCCCGCGGCCTGGTTCTAGACCTGGGGCCAGATTCACGAAAGCACTTACGCAAGCACTTACGAACGTGTACATCTTTCATCAACTTTTGACGGCTTTGATAACATTTATCAAACAATTTACAAGCATGAAAACTTCCCATTCAACTGCTGGTATTGTTATAAACAGCCTCCTGGTGCTTCGGAGCTCATTAACTGTTTAATAATTGTAAACAAAGCCTCCAAAGATTGAGAAAAGATGTACAGGTTCATAAGTGTTTGCGTAAGTGTTTTCGTGAATCTGGCCCCTGGCCTCCTTTTTGTTACACACACCCCCAGGATGCAGCCCTTAGCAGCTGTCTAACTCCCAGGTACCTATTTGCTGCTAGGTGAACAGGAGCATCAAAGTGAAAGGAACTCTGCCTCCCTTCTTTCCACCTCCACAGTGGATCAAACCCGGAACCTCAGGATTACGAATCCCGTTCGCTGTCCACTCAGCTGTCAGGCCCAACCTAACAGGGACGATAGGGAAAAGGGGACTATGATGTCTAGCATCAAGATGCTTTAGTCGTATCAATGTTTCTGGAAACATAATCAGTAACACCTAGTTTGGCAAATTATAATTTAAGTTACGTTTCGTGTATTAATTATAAAATGTTAATATATCCTGTTTGGTGAAGAATTCAAAGTGACTGACCTATTGGAGAGCTCTTGTGGCCTTACAGAAATTATTATGTGACGAACTACCTGTAATAGTTGACTCTTGAATGGCTTCTTGTTGCTCTTATTTATGTATAAGGTGGCAGGGTTAATAATAAATGGGAACTGTTGGTGTTCTAATTATTTGAGTAATATAATCATATATTATGTACCTCATACCCATTCTGCGGGCGATGGGGGATCCCCATACTCATCCCATGGGCTGGGTTGGACCTTACACCGGTCCCATGAACGACGGTGGACCCAATATTCATCTCATGGTCAGTGGTGGACTCCATATCCATCCCGTGGGCATTGGTGGATTCCCTACCCATCCCATGGGCAGTGGTAGACTCTATACCCATCCCATGGGCAGTGGTAGACTCTATACCCATCCCATGGGCAGTGGTAGACTCTATACCTATCCCATGGGCAGTGGTAGACTCTATACCCATCCCATGGGCAGTGGTAGACTCTATACCCATCCCATGGGCAGTGGTAGACTCTATACCCATCCCATGGGCAGTGGTAGACTCTATACCCATCCCATGGGCAGTGGTAGACTCTATACCCATCCCAAGGGTAGTGGTGGAACATATGGACACATATGGGCTCAGGAACTGAACTCCATATTTTCTTTAATATTATTCGCCGATATAATAAGTAATGTCAGTGTCCCTTAAAGTTTTTTGATTTACTGCTTTTAACTAGCTCGTGAATTCAGATGTCATCATTACAGGATAAGGTTGAGTACTTGTTTAACTAATTCTTAATAGCTGTAACATGTTATTTAGAGAGTGTCCTAATTATTTGTCAGATTATTTGTGTAATGGGGAGTGTTCGTAGTACACTGAAATAGCTTAAAATAGTTAAAGAAATGGACTGAGTGTCATACTTACCTAATTACACATAAAGGTACTTATGGGGATTCAGTCAATCAACAGTGAAAAGCTCTGTACCCCATAGAACGGTGCTTGCATAAATGTATCTACTCCTATCAGCATCAAATGTAGACAAAGATACAAGTCACAGCTTCGTGTCAGCCTTTGCAGACGATACACAAAAATCAGGAAAACAAATTTCTTTGTAGAAGACACTGAAAACAAGCTGATGTCGATAAAGTCTTCGATTACACCATATAAAATAACATTTCTTTAAGAGTGATGAATTCCACATACTTAGGTCTGGTAAACATTAAGAAATCAAACGAAATAAAGGTCCCATACACACACTCAGATTTATCATAGAGGGGAAAACAACACGTAAAGGATCAGGGAATAATGATCTCAGATGACTTAACAATTGATGAGCACAGCAGAGCAAATATATCATCAGCCAGGCCAATTATAGGGTGGATTATGAGAACCTTCAAATTGAGTGATTCCATCATCGCTTCGAGCACTCATTGCTCGGTATACTTCCTCTCTTTTCCTTTCAAAGCTGGAGAGAATTCTGAAATTGAGAGAATCCTTAGAACATATAAGGCACACAGACGCGATAAAGTTCCATATCTGGAGAGGTATGAGATAAAGAGGTATGTCACTTCGGCTGCGTTATCTTGAGATGATTTCGGGGCTTTTTAGTGTCCCCGCGGCCCGGTCCTCGACCAGGCCTCCACCCCCAGGAAGCAGGCCGTGACAGCTGACTAACACCCAGGTACCTATTTACTGCTAGGTAACAGGGGCATAGGGTGAAAGAAACTCTGCCCATTGTTTCTCGCCGGCGCCCGCGATCGAACCCGGGACCATAGGATCACAAGTCCAGCGTGCTGTCCGCTCGGCCGACCGGCTCCCGTTTGCCTGGATCAGAGTATGTATTTATGAGTGTGTGTGTGTATGTTGTGTGTGTGTGTGTGTGAGTATGTGTGTGCGTGTGTGTGTGTGTGTGTGTGTGTGTGTGTGTGTGTGTGTGTGTGTGTGTGTGTGTGTGTGTGTGTGTGTGTGTGTGTGTGTGTGTGTGCGTGTGTGTGTGTGTGTGTGTGTGAGTGTGTGTACGTGGAGAGGACAGGACCAGCAGCCCCCCCCCCCCCCCAGGGTCTCCACGACAACGTAACCAAACGCCTGAGACAAAACACCCTTCAGCAGGATTCATTACCTCCGTCTGGTGCGGTTAAGGAGGGCCGGCGACACCCACCGCAACTCACAAATCACTCCTGATGTGCTGTGGTTCCTGCAGCTGGTTGGGGTGGGGCGGGGGAGAGGGGGTGGTCCTTGGGTGGTGGTTTGGTTGGGGGGGGGGGAGGAGGAATGGTGGTTATAGGAGAGGAAGGTCGCATGAGGGTGTTAGGGACCAAAAAATGGTAGTATGGTGATGTTTGTTGGATAGTGGTGGTAGTGGGGGGTGGGGGAGAGAGTTTTGGGTGTGGGTTGGTGGCTTGATGGGAGAGTGCGTTGTCTACCCATCCCTCATTCTCTCCCAGATCTCCTCTCTCTCATCTTTCCCATTACCACCTTCCTTTTTTATCCTTCTTTCCCCAAGACCCATTTTCTTCGTAAGCCAACTCTTGCTCTAGCCCATTTCCTCATCCATATCCATATCTCTCTCTTTTTATCCAGTTATCTCTCTTTTTTCCCCTTCCTTCTCTCTCTCTCTCTCTCTCTCTCTCTCTCTCTCTCTCTCTCTCTCTCTCTCTCTCTCTCTCTCTCTCTCTCTCTCTCTCCCTGCCTGTCACTAACTGTGGTTCTCGGGATCACTAGGACGCCCCGTGGAGGCCTCAACCACCATCCCCGGAGAGACACACCTCTCCCCCTACGACCCACGTGTAGTTATCTTGAAGTAGGAAGGGGGAGGGGGGGGGGTGGAGGGGTCGAGGTCATTATATCCTGGAGGTGTGGTGTCCGGGCAGTGCCGACCACACCATGAACTGACTAACGACTCGGGCCAAATTGGACTTCCTGCCCCTGACAGCTTCCGAGGGTGTTGAATAATTTAAATGCTAAAACACGAAATCCTGAATCATAACTCATACTTCATTTGGATAAGATAATGCGGCAAATACTGATGTAGCGGATCTGACCGACCTTTACACGCGGTAAAAGGTTACGAAGTTATATCCTGTGTTATTGTCATGACCTGGGAAGGTTATCTTGACATGATTTCAGGGCTTTAGTGTCCCCGCGGCCCGGTCCTCGACCAGGCCTTCACCCGCAGGAAGCAGCCCGTGACAGCTGACTAGCACCCAGGTACCTATTTTACTGCTAGGTAACAGGGGCATAGGGTGAAAGAAACTCTGCCCATTGTTTCTCGCCGGCGCCCGGGATCGAACCCGGGACCACAGGATCACAGTCCAGCGTGCTGTCCGCTCGGCCGACCGGCTCCCAGTCTTTCAAAGGTGTGATGAAGTTTCCATTAGAGAGAAAAAAGGTGGTTTAGTGAAAACATTGTCACCAGCACAGCCCCACACGGGCTTCGGGTACAAGTAACACAGATAATCATGTTTTTTTATCATAAGTAGACTAGCTTCACATGGGATTGGATCCAAATAAAGAAGTGCCCCATGGGACTGGATCCAAACAGATTAGTACGTTCTCCATAGGCTTATATGCTATAGAGAAGTGGCCCAAGAGTCTGCATCCAATGCTGTCACCATGCTTAAATTCTCTAGAATCTCATATAAGGTTTAGCTAAATTCATTTACACCCTTTCTGGGAGCAACACTTTGAATGTGTTGCTTGATCCGGACATCCCATCTACGCGATGAGAAAGAGGTGGTTCACCAAGAGTAAGCGTTTCCCCGACATAGGAATGGAGCTTGAAGAAACTGGAGTGTCAGCAGAGTGTCGTACGGAACTCCCAATCCTGAGCACTCCAGTTGCAAACTCTGTGAGCAGGAACTACGGCACGATCTCCCGCACTACATCACTGAATGCCCATTGATTAGACCTTTCAGACCAGTTGGCATGAGGTACCTGGAGCTTTGCAATTACTTTATTCACTCTCGTATTCTTGAAGATATCCTCACAGTGTACCTAAAATTTGCCAGTGCAGGGTGAAGCACGCTAGTGTCGGAAGCTTGCATGGTGGCGTTTGTAAGGCGCCGTTGATATGTGCAACAAGTGCACGTGTCAACTAAGGGAGGGGTGTCAACTGAGGGAAGGGTGTCAACTGAGGGAGGGGTGTCAACTGAGGACGGGATAGACCACTACCAGACGAGGGGACAGTGTCAGGGTGAAGGAGGGGTATAAGCTGAGGGGACTTAAACTGACATAATAAATGGCAACTAACAGGTTGGAGACAGACAGATGGACAGACAGACAGACAAACGGTCAGAATACACGGAAAATACCGATAACGGCAACACAAAACCTTTGGGTCTATTCCGAACTTGTCTGCTGGTAATACTAAACTATCTTCTCTTATTACTGGTGCAGTTGGTATCTTGAGAGAGAGAGAGAGATAGAGAGAGAGAGAGAGAGAGAGAGAGAGAGAGAGAGAGAGAGAGAGAGAGAGAGAGAGAGAGAGAGAGAGAGAGAGAGAGAGAGAGATAAACTGCGGAAGACAATCTCAATATGTTCTAATAGAAGTATTGTTGTGAACTAAATATTTATCTGAGTAACTGGAAAAGACTTTTTCCTGCAAAAAAAAGCTTCTGAAGGCAATATTCTATTTTCTAATTATTTGAAGACATTTCGTAATATATTGCATATTATACACAGTTTAACATTCCTCTTCCAAACAAAACTTCGAAAATGATTCAAAACAATAATTAATTAATGTCCTCATCTCTTCTTAATTAAGCAGCTAACAGTTGTTCAGCTCTGCAAGCAAAGACTGTCAATAATATGTTCAATCACTTACTGATTATCCTGTGTCGACAGACAGACCTCGAAGCATCCAGTCATTCAAGCAGTCACTTAGCCAGTTTGTGAACAGTTTTCCAAATACTCAGCTGCTCTTTAAGCAATATATTTGGACATTTTTTCTGACTGAACGAATTCCCAATATGCTTAACTGGGCAGCCACACAACGTTTCAATAACCCAACCCACACACACACTTTTTGAAATGAAGTGGTAATGGCGACGTTTCGGTCCATTCTGAGCCAAGACCGACGTTTCGGTCTATTCCGGGCCAAGGTCAATCAAACATTTACGCATCCCATAACGAAACCTGTGGATCTTTCATTAAATCCAGCGGGTTTTGTTTACAGAGTAAACAGCATATAAGCTTCAAAACATCAAAACTTATGTTCAATAATGTTATAAACAACATCGTTGTGCTTCGGAGCTCACAAACTATTTCATAAATGTAACAAAGCTCCCATGATTCAGGAAAGATATACAGGTTTCGCCAGTGGTTGCATAAAGGCTTGATGAACCCTGCCCTCAGAATTCTAAGCAACTTCTCCGTTCAGGTGTGATAAAGACCTTTTGTGCCCTCTGTAATTCTTTTTGCGCTACCGCTCACAGGTTGAGTATGGGGTGCACAATAAACTATCAACCTCCGGCTGCAATCAAAAAAATTCTTACACACAGAAATCACACTAACGTAATGCATCAAATGAACAAATCCACAAGGGCCGTGACGAGGATTCGAACCTGCGTCCGGGAGCATCCCAGACACTGAAGTTCAGTAGAACTTCGGTTTCAACTCTTTTAACCCTGTCGTAGCTCAGTCGATTAAGGCACTATCTGGGATGCTCCCGGACGTAGGTTCGAATCCTCGTCACGCCGCTTGTGGATTTGTTTAAAAAAATTACTCATAAGTGGTCATTGGACGGACGGAAACGCTATCACTAATAACTAATTTAAATATTATCTGTTTATCCCAGTTATCCACAGCATCGCTATTCATGGGAGGTCGCTATTCAAGCGACCACCCTGGTACTACGATCATCAAAGCGACCACCCTGGTACTACGATCATCAAAGCGACCACCCTGGTACTACGATCATCAAAGCGACCACCCTGGTACTACGATCATCAAAGCGACCACCCTGGTACTACGATCATCAAAGCGACCACCCTGGTACTACGATCATCAAAGCGACCACCCTGGTACTACGATCATCAAAGCGACCACCCTGGTACTACGATCATCAAAGCGACCACCCTGGTACTACGATCATCAAAGCGACCACCCTGGTACTACGATCATCAAAGCGACCACCCTGGTACTACGATCATCAAAGCGACCACCCTGGTACTACGATCATCAAAGCGACCACCCTGGTACTACGATCATCAAAGCGACCACCCTGGTACTACGATCATCAAAGCGACCACCCTGGTACTACGATCATCAAAGCGACCACCCTGGTACTACGATCATCAAAGCGACCACCCTGGTACTACGATCATCAAAGCGACCACCCTGGTACTACGATCATCAAAGCGACCACCCTGGTACTACGATCATCAAAGCGACCACCCTGGTACTACGATCATCAAAGCGACCACCCTGGTACTACGATCATCAAAGCGACCACCCATGTGTCTCTCATTCACCAAATGGGATATATTCACCTGCCTCCTCTCCGCCTCCCCCCCCCCCCCCACCTTGTACACACAATACTTATCAAGTCTTCAAATCATTAAGAGAGACGATCCGAAGAACATATTTCTTAATTAAGTCCTAAGTGAAGCTATGATAGCATTAGGTCCGTTACAGTGCATTTAACTGTCATCTTCCGACACGATAAGAAATGGGAATGTTCAAGGCTAAGATGCTAGTTGATCGGGAGAGGATGGGGGGGGGGGATGCTGGTGCTTAGATAGGGGAAGAAGATAATGGGTATGGGGGGTGGGGAGGGTGATGGAGAAGAGGATATTGGTGAGAGGAGATACTGCGAAGGAGATGGGTGGATGGGGGATGCTGGACTGGAGATGGGGAAGGTGGTGTGTAGATAGGTGGAGAGGATGCTGAGGCGAAGATGGTGGATGCTGGTGAGGACAGAAGGGAGAGGGGAAGGGGGAAGGGGATGACATATATATATATATATATATATATATATATATATATATATATATATATATATATATATATATATATATATATATATATATATATATTTTTTTTAAAGATTTCAATTAATAAATAGCTTCATATATTTCAAGATAAAAGCAGTAATCACTGAAGACGAATACCAAGGTGGTTGAGAACATGCGACCCGCGAACACAAAAAGTGACAGATGGCCTGCTTGTGCTGATGGGTTTTTAATGTCAGATATAATGGTGGAGTGAGGTGGGCAGATTGTGTTAATTTAATATATTTTTGCTTGGTGAGCGAAGAGTCAGTCCTTCGTGCCTTTGAACGAGAGAGAGAGAGAGAGAGAGAGAGAGAGAGAGAGAGAGAGAGAGAGAGAGAGAGAGAGAGAGAGAGAGAGAGAGAGAGAGAGAGAGAGAGAGAGGACTTGGTTATACAAATATCTAGAAATAGAGTCACGTAGTTAAAATCTAATCTAATAACCTTTGCAGACATGGCACGTATATTGTTTCCAGAATTATTAAATTATTACATATTTATTACCATCCAGCAATGTCCACGAAGAATGAGCTCGAGCTCTCGAGCTCCGCCTCTTAACTGTCGGTCATCTGGTGCTCCTTAATCGCTCGTGTTCATGAAGTTGAGCATTGAAATGAACTCTTCCAAATCCGCTCTCTGCTTATTCCCCTGTCTCACTAAATGACAGTCTATCCTACCCCTTCTCTGTCTATTCTCTTGAAAATTTCGTATACAGAGATCGTCTACTCTGGTTTCTTCCTATAACTGCATTGTTTTTATTTACTTTTCGTCTTCTCCTTTGAACTTAATTTGCCAGAATTTCACTCTACACTTCGGACAGGGTTGTCCTCGTCATCCTAGATTTTTTTGTTAGCCTTTAACCACGTTTTGGCATCCTCTACAACTAATAAAATATAGGAATTTCCTCAAATTGTCAGATGATTGATGGAAATCAAAAACTGAATGAATCTTAATTCATTACCCCTTCTCATTCCTGAGTCTTCACTCTATCTCACTCTAATGTGTACAAGATAGATTTCACTCATCCAATTGAGTGATGTTCCAGCCACGTCAGATCGGGTTTTAAAGCTTGAAATGTAGTTTTCAGTGAGGCACTGAGTCGAAGGCTTTGTGGTAGTCTCCAAAGATGCAGTCTGTCATTGTTTCGTGTTGCACTGTGCCGAAGACTTTTCGGCAGTCCAGGAATATGCAGTCGTCCCATTCTTTTGCGTAGCATTGTATCGATGGTCTCCTGGCAGTCCAAACCGTTACAGTCGGCTCTTTTCAAGCGCATTCATTTACTCACTTCACTTTAATAAAGTTATTTGCAAAACCTATTTTTCAAGGATTATCAACATCCTTCTTTCTTATTATCAGCCATGCAGCACTGAGGCCCAAGGAGTCTCATTATATAGAGAAGTATTCAAAAAGATATACAAAGTTATGTCCTCCATGAATATAAAACTTGTAATTCGATCAAATTGCTTTCCGTCTAGCGAATAACAGATCGTTTTGATTCCCGAGCAACACAAAGCGATGACGTCGACATTATTTCCGGCTTTTCTAAGGCAAATAATATTAGAAAATGTCGTGGGTTTTCCTGGATTCCCGTGAGCAAAGCACAGTTACTTATAATAAAACATAACATTTTCACTTCAGAATTCCGTGTAATGCGAAGTATTTTGTTGTCAACGAGGCAAATCTTTGCTAAATATATTCGTTAAGAATCCCTCGACCGTCTTGTGGGTTTTCTGACACGTATCTTGGATTCTTGACTACACACGCAAAGAAAAACTTTTCTTTTAATGTGATAAAATACGCGCTATTTCTCCACACTTCTAGGAAATGTAGATGTTTATCTCTCAGAATGTTTGGTAATATGTTTATTGTTGTGATGTGTGTATATGTATGTATTAAATATAGTATAGATACTATAATCTAGTATCATTTCTTGCTTCCAGACGTCAACCAGAGCGCAACTCCATAGTCTCCAGAGACTGATGAATGCCTGCTAATATACTCTACTGCTTGATACGTGCTTGATAAAGCAGGTATCAATATAAATCTCCATAAATCTCAATATAGCTTAACTCTATAACTTTATAAATCACAATATAGATACAACTGCATATCAACTTCATTATGTAAATTAACACATCCTAAGATACACAGAATATTCCCTGGCAGTCCTTCATGCTGATTGTGGGTAAGTATGATTGAAG
The DNA here is from genome assembly GCF_040958095.1 of Procambarus clarkii. Taxonomy (NCBI): domain Eukaryota; kingdom Metazoa; phylum Arthropoda; class Malacostraca; order Decapoda; family Cambaridae; genus Procambarus; species Procambarus clarkii. The sequence continues at coordinate 14,786,433 of NC_091243.1, read as the reverse complement.
TCAAGCTAAGTAATGCTGTAATGGGTTGTGGTCTCTCAAGATGGAGCTAACACGAAGACTATGATGTTTGTGTTACTTGTGGTGCTAAGGATTGTGATGAAAATGATGATGATGATGATAATGATGATGGTGATGATTGACTTGTTTATCGTACATTCTGAGTTGTTATCGCGTTTGTGTTGTTGGATTTATGGTCACCGCTTGAGGTTGTTGTAGTGTTGTTAATTTTATTCATGCTGCTGCTTCTCATGCTGCTTATCCTTATGCTGTAAATATAAATGCACTGTTCCTGTGCTCTGTTCAGCTGTAGCAGCTGATGCAACAGCCTCTGTCTGCTGCTGCTGCTGTCTGATCCCTTTGTGGAATATGAAATGATGTCGTACTGTTTGCCTTGCTATGTTGCAATTGCTGTATTCATCAAAATTCTCTTTGATGCTGTTGCTGCTGCACACGCTATTGCTTCTTAGAAGGCTGCTGCTGCTGCTGTATTATGTTCATGGTTGCGGTGCTGCTGGAGGCTCTGCTGCACCTGTGTTGCAGCTCTTCCCACCAGTGGTGTAGTTCACACAGTGGGGGAAGAGGGAATAGGTGTCAATTGGCCGCGTATTATTGATTGATTGATGAAGATTAAGCCAGTCAAAAGGTGGCATGGGCATGAATAGCCCGTAAGTGGTGGCCCTTTGGAGGTATTACCAGTATCAAAAGCTGATACTGGAGATCTGTGGAGGTGCAATTGCACACTACGGAGAGGTCGTGATCTCTGCCCACCAATTAATTCTTAGATAACATCTATAATGTCCTTCGGTGTTGGATGAGGAGATATTCAATTTTTAATACTGTTACAAATATTGATTGATGTGTTAATATAAACTGTTATTTTTGTTTTTTTCATTTAGTTTTTTTATTATTTCTTTCTTCTTGTGTCACTTACTTGTCACGTTGGTTTCTGAAAGCTAAGAAATGGAGTTTTTTGTGCTATTATTTGAACTGTTTTGTAAATTTAACTTTAAATTAGTTTAATATAGCTGTTTGCTTTCATTAATAATTTTGTAACTAGCGTCAAAAATTGTTATTTGCTTAGCTAAACGAACTAGAGGGTTCAGTTCCTGAACCGATTATGTGCCTCTGTAATCCTTTACACCACCGCCCACGGCATGGGTATCGGGTGCATAATAAAGAAAGAAATTGAATTGAATTTCGGTAATTCGTTTATACGATGTCTGGATCGCTTGAGTCCCTGTACGTTTTAGGTCATCTTTACCAAATGATATCCTGTATTTTGTGAGTTCTGAGTGTAATAGAAACAGCATTTGTATTGTCCGTACATCAATGGCATGCTGGGAACGAACTTAGTGATTATACAGAATAACTACCATTATATTAATTAATGTGTACACGATCCATTTAGATTAATAGTCGCAACATAAGTGGATTAACAGCTGCAAACAACTCATCGATGATCAGTTGAAATCACGCTTCAATTCAGCATCTCGGAGTACTCTTGGTACAATGACCGCTGTGTTTGGCGTCAGAGAGGCTTTAAGCTCTGCCAGAAATCAGAGCCTGATACTCGAGTTTAAACTAAATCGGTCTGTCGGCCGTTTACGAGCGATCTTAACAAATGTGCAGCGCCCGTCCTTAAATCTGGCGCTGCATGATGCTGTAGGTAAAGTTTCCTACGACCTGTCTAGCTGCAACAGGCTCGCCTTATCGAGAAATCTTGATGGCTTATGCGGCCGAGATGGGGGAGGAATTAAGCTTTCAGGACTAAGTTCTTCCGTCATTTAAGCCTGCAGTTGGAGATAAACACGGGTTATTGGTTATTACAAGTAAGCACATGCGTTGTACATGTCCCGGAGTGATGCACGGCCGGCACGTTGAGCCAGGTACGCCCATCCGCACCTGCCAATTTTCACCTGGAAATTGATGGGAATTGTTGACCTCTTGGATTCTGGCCATTAACTGGGATGGATCGCCCTAAAGCTGGCAATTTGAGGCTTGACCCGGTGTAGTGAGGCCTTGGTAATGATCACCGTCACATGGGGATGCACTCCGGGAAAATCAATGCCCATAACTTTCCCAAACGTTGTGATTGGCCCTTCCCATGTTTCTCGGAACGAGGGGCTTTGTTGCTGATACGATGTTCCTAACTGTGAGGCGTGCATACCCATTATGCCTGAGAGCCCCCATGCCCTCGTAGACGCTATACCCATGTAGATTGATTGATTGATGAAGATTAAGCCACCCAAAAGGTGGCACGGGCATGAATAGCCCGTAAGTGGTGGCCCTTTTGAGCCATTACCAGTATCATTAGCTGATACTGGAGATCTATGGAGGTGCGATTGCACCCTGCGTGACGGGAGATGTCTCCCGCGTTACCTGTGTACGAACCGGATGTCTACCTAGGTTGGGAGCTCCATACCTAAACAGATGCCATAATGTGGGAAACTGGAGGACTCATACGCAAATAGCTGCCATAACGACGCGTAAATCTCCTAGATTTACGAATTCTCTATGTGTTGTTTGGATTTCTAGATCTAGATCTCCTAGATAGATGCGTAAACCCATCCAGCTACCATGACTTCTGTAGGGGAATAATGAACAACATGATGTAATGTAGTTGACCAAACCACACACTAGATAGTGAAAGGACGACGACGTTTCGATCCGTCGTGGACCATTCTCAAGTCGATTGTGGACGTACCGAAACATCGTCGTCCCTTCACTTTCTAGTGTGTGGTTTGGTCAACATATTTCAGCCAAGTTATTGTGACTCCTCGTCTACATGATGTAATGTATTTAAACACCAGAATATGCAAAGCAACCATATGTCAAAACAATGAACATACTCAGCGAGATAAGGGACGTAAACCAGATTGTATACCCATTGGCATAAAAGCTAGATGACAGACCACACAAAAATACAAATCACACGAGGGCATAAATGACACCAAACGAATAGCCTGACCCAAATAGCAGTGGGTTCTAAAGTATCGTCTGGCGCAGGGAAGGCACTCACTTATAGCATGAGGACCCCATAACCGTACATCAAAGAGATAAGGAGCGAAGCATCAGGGCCATTCCGGACAGTTTCGTAGCTTTAGGTGCAGCAATAACAAGCCCTGAAATGGCCAGAGTGTGTAACAGAATATCCCGCACTGAATAATAGAGCCGTGCGCTCAGGCCAAATTACAGTCGTGTGAATCGTATAATTTTTCTTATCTTTACAAATTTGACGTAGAAGAAACAGAAGATAACTATCAGAGATCGAGATTATCCCCCAGATAAGCCGTTTTCAAGGAAATTTCGCAGTGAAATTCGTAGTGTATTGTGGAGAGGAGAGAAGGGGAGCGTGGAGGCACGAGCAGGAGGAGGCGTTATGGCCTAGATGAAGCACAAATGAACATGGCCATCAGATAAGAGCGGTGTGCATCAGCATTAACGTTCCTAGGAGGCAGCTTATCCCAACCAGGATCAGCGTAGGGATAGCAACAGACGGCTTGGCCAGTGTGCTCTGCTCCGCCAAAGCCACCCAACCCCATCCACTTGCATCTAGTATATATATATATATACATTTTGTTCCCCCGTTTAACGTTAAATTTAATGAAGAATATATTCCACAGGAGAGATATCAGGAGGAACAGATGAGCAGTAATTGGTGTGGCGTGAGTGAGGTGGAGAGAAGGGGGTTTAGTGCGGACATTAACACAGGGTGAAGGGTACTGTTATGTTGTGGAGCATTTGGTCCTGTCTGGGGCCCCCAGCCATGCGTGCGAGCCCAGCCAGTAATTAATCTTCATTATGTTCTTTGTTCAAGACAAGATTGTAGCAGGAGGCATTTTATTGTGCACTCAAATGTGTGTCATTGTGCGTGTGCATATATTATTATACGGGGATTGTGTGTAAATCTTGGTCAGGCTTCAGTTGAAGTCTCAGGAATCCCTTGTAAGATCAGTAGAACTCCAGGTTGCAATTCTTTTTACCATGTCGTGGTTACACCCACCACATAGGTTCGAGCCCTTATCACGGCTCCTACGGATTTTCTCTCTGGTTATTATTGTCTAATTCAGCTTTGAACTTTGTTATTAATCATTAAAAAGTTATACATTTGGCTTGAACTGAGTTAACGAGCTCACCTTCTTTCTAATTACTCTATCATGGTATGAGCGTTACTGAAACTGGACTTGTGATCCTGTGGTTCCTGGTTCGATCCTGGGCGCCGGCGAGAAACAATGGGCAGAGTTTCTTTCATCCTATGCCCCTGTTACCTAGCAGTAAAATAGGTACCTGGGTGTTAGTCAGCTGTCACGGGCTGCTTCCTGGGGGTGGAGGCCTGGTCGAGAACCGGGCCGCGGGGACACTAAAGCCCCGAAATCATCTCAAGATAACTCAAGATAACTCCCTCTAATCCTTCTATTCCTATGACATCTTTGCCCTACACATTTGTGTTCTTGTCACACACCTGTTGCTGTGAAACACTTATTCCTGCGGCTTATTTGTATCTGTCATATATCTATTTATGATGTATGTTACTGCCACACCTGTTCTGGTCACACATCTGTTCCTTCCCCCCCCCACACACACGCTCCTGCACCTCACCTGTTACACACACACACGTATTGCTACTTCTTCTCACCTGTTCTCTCTCTCTCTCTCTATGAGGGAGCCGGTGGCTGAGCGGACAGAACACTGGACGCGTGATCCTGTGATCCCTGGTTCGATCCTGGGCGCCGGCGAGAAACAGTGGGCAGAGTTTATTCATCCTGATGCCCCTGTTACCTAGGAGTAAATAGGTACCTGGGAGTTAGTCAGCTGTCACGGGCTGCTTCCTGGAGGTGGAGGCCAGGTCGAGGACCGGGCCGCGGGTACACCAAAGGCCCGAAAATCATTTCCAGATAACCTCAAGATACAGACTTGTTCCTGCTACACCCCTGAATCTCTGAGTATTAAAACATATACAGTACCTCCACACTCAGAAAAGTTACAGCACCGCTCCTGTGCCAGATAAGTCCACTACGGGCTCACCATAGCCCGTGCTACTTGAAACTTTTTGTTCCCAGTAGCCGAAACAACAACAACAGCCTTCACACTTACATTGCCAGATCATACTTATCAACGTCACCTTGATAAAACGCGTCACACTTATTGCTCTACCAGTGGGCTTCACGCTAAATGTCCAGGCATGACTATGTCTCTTGAGGTCACTTCAAGAAAGGTCGCTGAGGGCCCACGCCCGGCAAGACGGACACGTGAAATGCCAAGACGGAGCCTAAAAAAATGTGTAGGTCACTTTCTCCAAGTTGTCTGGCGTCCCTGTGAGTGTCTGGCGACTCTGGTGTTTCGTCGTATATTCTATCGGTTAAAGTATATGGAAACCAGCGATTAGTTGCTTTTGCAGAAATGTCTCCGTATGTGGCGAGTATTTTTGTTTTTCTATATTTGATCCTCATCTCCAATATGGGTTTCAGTCATCGCCGTTATGGGTTTAGATCACTCCAAACATGAGTTCCTCATCCTGAACATGGGTTACTCACCCCAAACATGGGTTACTCATCCCGAATATGGGTTACTCATCCAATACTTGGATTCTTCGTTAAACCTGTTCCCACACCCTAATGCAACGTAATTTTGACGTATTCGACCACAGCCTCATAGTTCTGGTGATTCTATTGGGCTCCTTTGGCAAAGGAACCCAAGGAGTCCAAGGAACCCAAGGAGCCCAAGGAGCTCAACACTGGGGTTTAATTATAAGCACCATAATACTAATGATGTTTCCTCGTGGAACGAGCTGTTTAATTCCCTACTTAGATACTTCCTCACTTGCACGGGCTGTTTTATATTGTTTCCTCTTAAGTCTTAACTTCCGCATCCTACGTGAGTACTAGATTCCAAATGGGTTCTGAATTTGACATGTGTTCCGCAGCCAACATTGATCTTTAGTTCCTGTGTTAGTTCTGCAGCCTATTTGATCCTCATACATTCTTTCCACTTGATGTATCCAACACCATTCACTGGTCCGTGAACGAGAATGACCAAACCGCTTCAATCATCATCATTCAACACGAGTCCCTCATCTCACTCAAGCATTCCTAGCAGCTGATGAGTCCTCGTTGCTTATCTCAGACATCTGCAAGCAAGCACCCAGGAACGAGGGTCAACAAATTGGACAGACGTTACTCTCTCACACAAGCTCTCCAACGATGGATTAGCGAGTCGCACAAAGCCATGGCAAATGATGTTGATTAGCGCTTATACCATCACTACAGTCCTTACTGTCCGGTCTTCTGACTGACTGTGATGATATAATGACTTCATATCAACCCACAGTTATTAAGCGGTTTAGATTTATATACAGGTCTGGCGGCAACGAAATTAGAAAGAAAGGCGTGAAATTACATCTTTAATATCGTGCTTGCCGCAGCAAAAACCTCACATCACCTTCATCACTTGGCGCTGACGGCCTCAAGGAGAAGGAGGAGGAGTAGGAGGGGGACGTACGGGAAGAAGATTAAAAAGAGGAGGAGAATTATCAGGATGAAGAAGAAGAGCATGGGGTGAGAGATAGAGAAGAGTGAGAAGAGCGGAGGTGTGATATGTCTGCTATCCTGAGAAGTTTTGGCCACAAGATTTTTCCTCATTTTGACGTCTTGAGCGGAGAAGTACACAATCAAGGCGGTATCTGTGTAATCTCCTCGTTCCTTCCCGCCTCACAAGATGCCAGAATTAAAAGGTATTTTCAACACGAGAGAAGTGCAGGAAAAACGTCACGGTCTCCGAACCAGCCAACAGATTTAAAAAAAAAGAATCCGGTTGTTTGGTGTGGTTGGTTGGTCACCATCACAGATTCCACCATGTTGTTGTGGTTACCTGCAAGAGCGGCCAACCAGGTATAGCATCTCACGCCATCATCAAACTCACACGCCAAACACATTCTGAGTGCCTTTGGAAATTTCACATGATACCAAAGCACTAAAAACCCTCCCTAATAAACAGAATAAACACCAGCAAAACCAATTAAAAAACAAATGTTTTAGCGTTATGGCCTACACGAAATATCACATTGCTTGACCAGACCACACACTAGAAGTTGAAGGGACGACGACGACGTTTCGGTCCGTCCTGGACCATTCTCAAGTCGATTGTGAAGAGGAGGTAGAGACAGGCAATAAAGAGCTGAGGAGGAAAGTAGGAATAAAATCACATTGCTTTTTTAAACCATTTTTTAAAACTTACCAAAAAAATGCACAGTGTGCGGGCTGGCAGTCCTGTCGTTGTTGCTGAAGGTGACGACCGAGGAAGACGACTAAACGAACACTCACCACTAAGTAAGTTCCCCCGAGATGACAGATAATGCGAGGGTAAATGACAGCTTTGGGGCAGACGGCGGTCCCCCGTGAGGCGTCCATCACGCTCTAAACACGGCTTTTACACCCTCTCTTCCTGAAGGATGGGATGGTGCTGGGAGGGGAGGTGGTGCTGTTGAGGGCTGTTGTGGTGCAGGAGGAGGGAAAGGGGGGGGGATGGGGAGTGAGGGGTGGCACAGTACGGTGAAGGTGGCACAGTACGGTCAGAAGTGAGGGGGTTTCACAGTACGGTGAAGATGAGGAGTAAGGGCGGTATTATAGGGCAGAGAAGTGGTGGTGGTGGTGGTACATATGAGGATGAGAAGTGATGGTGGTAGTGGTGGTGGTGCATATGAGGATGAGAAGTGATGGTGGTGGTGGTGGTGGTGCATATGAGGATGAGAAGTGATGGTGGTGGTGGTGGTGGTGCATATGAGGATGAGAAGTGATGGTGGTGGTGGTGGTGGTGGTGGTACATATGAGGGTGAGAAGTGATGGTGGTGGTGGTGGTGGTGCATATGAGGATGAGAAGTGATGATGGTGGTGGTGCATATGAGGATGAGAAGTGATAGTGGTAGTGGTGGTGGTGCATATGAGGATGAGAAGTGATGATGGTGGTGGTGCATATGAGGATGAGAAGTGATGATGGTGGTGGTGCATATGAGGATGAGAAGTGATAGTGGTAGTGGTGGTGGTGCATATGAGGATGAGAAGTGATGGTGGTGGTGGTTGTGCATATGAGGATGAGAAGTGATAGTGGTGGTGGTGGTGCATATGATGGTGAGGAGTGATGGTGGTACTGATGGGGAGACCAGATCGTTAGTGGTTTTACATTAAAATATGGCTCAAAGGGTCGTAAACGCCTCAACAATCTCACGAAATCACCCAGAGCGATGGTTGGCGTGTCTTGAAGTTGGTGATTAAGTGACCTCCTAATAACCAATCGAACGTACAGGTTCTCGCATTACGATAGCCCGCTCCCCCCGCTGGTTGGTTGATGTTTCACCTCTCGACCAATCACAGCTCGCTATACTGCTACCTGACCCCCCATTGGCCGCGCCACGTCACGTAATGCGGTGACGGAAGTGATGTCATAGATCCTTTGAGTGCCATCTTTTGTCATCTTAGAAATATGCATCTCATTGAACCGGAAACACAATTATATATATATCATAAAAACCATACTGGAACCCTAACTCAACTATCTTTAAAATACCATCATAACTTTCATCATACCAACTCATCACCATCATGCCATCACCACTACCACACAACAATCACAATACCAATTTTCACCTACCTTAATTAATCACCACCACCACCCACACTGATTAAAAACATGAAAATAACTGGACTACTACCATAACCACCACTACCTTCCCACTTCCACCCCTACCTCCGGGCTACCACCACCATAACTATCACTACCATCCCACTACCACCACTGTCTTCCCCTTCAACCCCCATCCCCAATCCTAAGATGGAGAATCCCCAGGGAAAATAATCACCACCAATCAACATTATAATCATTAAAATTATAATCATTACCTAATTATAATCATTGTAAATCATTAACCCCAATACCACGAGCACTGGAACAAGTCGCAAGAACGGAATTCAGAACAACAGAAGGAACAATAACACAGGAGCAACAGGGGGCAACAGAATTACCTGTTGCAATGATGAAAGTGAGAACACCGAATAAATGTTGTTGTTGTTAAAGATTTAGCTATTCAGAACGGAGTATCCATGTAGCACGGGCTATGGTGAGCCCGTAGATCCGAATAAAGCAGAAGCAACAACTGCAGGATACACAAAAGAACACATACAGCATCAACAACAACAGAAACAATACAGTCAACACCTACAACAATAGGACACCTAGCGTAGCAATAGTCTAAGATAAAAGAAAAAACTCTTGGATTCAGTAGAATCCCAGGTTGCAATCCTTTTGACCATGTCGTGGCCTAATTGTCTACGGCGAATGCTTCGGAGTACCCGGACCATAGGTTCGAATCCTCATCATGACCCCTTACTGATTTTCTCCTTGATACAGTGCATTAATGTGATTTGTCTGTACTGCCTAAGATATATACTCTATCATCTTGAAATGTATTTCTTTATCTCAATAAACTTACTTGAACTTGATTGATTGATTGATGAATATTATAGCCACAAAAGAGGTGCCACAGGCATGATATAACCCGTAAGTAATATCTTGAACTTGAACAATAGGAAAAGGAACTGCAGTGTCAACAGAAAAACGTTCAAAATATGATGAACACAAAACTGTAATACACAGTAGCAGCAACACCGACTTGAGCTAATTTTACAGGAGCAGCAAGAGACAATGACAGGAGTGATAGCAGGAGTCACCCCACAACAGGGCTTTGGGGGCCTCCCTACCATGACAAATGAGCCTCTCACTCGGGGAAATTGCGGTCAGCGACGTAACTAGCAGCGTCATTATCCACGGTGTTCTGTACATAATCTATCACCGCCAGTCTCGGCCACGAATTATGGCATACAAAACACCATCATCGAGTTAATGACTCTTCAGTGACACGTTGTGTAAAAGAAACACATTGTATAGTGGAGGATTTCTTCCTCTCAGTGTTTGCTGACGATACGAAAGTTATGAGGATTAAGACCGAGGAAGATAGCAAGAGGAGACAATATGACCTAGATAAACTGTTGACTAGACCACACACACTAGAAGGTGAAGGGACGACGACGTTTCGGTCCGTCTTGGACCATGCTCAAGTCGATTGAGAATCGACTCAAAATGGATCGACTTGAGAATGGTCCAGGACGGACCGAAACGTCGTCGTCCCTTCAACTTCTAGTGTGTGGTCTGGTCAACATACTTTAGCCATGTTATTGTGACTCATCGCCTGCACCTAAACAGACTGAATGACTGGTTCAACAAACGGCTACTAGAGTTTAATTCAAGTAAATGTAAGGTAATGAAGTTATGTGGAGGGAGTAGGAGACCAGAAACAAGCTACCAAATGGGAGAAGAAGTCCTCTACGAAACGGACAGAGAGAAAGCTCTAAGAGTTGATATCACACCAAACTTGTCTCCAGAAGCCCATGTAAACTGAACATCACCAGTGGCGTTTGCGAGACTTGTTAATATCAGAAGTGACTTTAGAAATTTGTGTAAGGAATCATTTGGAACCTTGTATGTATGTTAGACCATATATATGTCAGAACAATCCTGTAATATGCGGCTTAAGCATGGAATCTATACCATGTCAAGAATAAGATGAAGTTGGAGAAGTTTCAAAGACAAGTCAGTAAACTAGTTCCAGAACTAAGTGGCATGAATTACGAGGAAAGGCTGCATGAACTGCACCTCACGTCGCTGGAAGACAGATGATTTAGGGTCAGCGTGATTACCCATTACCACAAACTGTTATAGTGGACAGGTGAGAACAACAACGGTTTCGCTTCATGCAAATCGGCGTTCGATCCCCGATGGTCCAAGTGGTTGGGCACCGCTCCTTTATACTCAGATTCCAGTTCCATGTCCTCATGCTACTCCCCGTGCTATGTAATCCTTCTGGCTTCGCAGTTTATCCTGATAATTTCCCGTTTATTTTCTCTTTGTTTTGACTCTTAAGATCCCTCTCTGGCAAACATTTTAAAGAGTCACAATAACGTGGCTGAAATATGTTGACCAGACCACACAATAGAAAGTGAAGGGACGACGACGTTTCGGTCCGTCCTGGACCATTCTCAAGTGAAGGGACCATTTCCCTTTCACTCTCTAGTGTGTGGTTTGGTCAACATTTAAAAGAGCTCTCGTTAATTACTGTGTTGTATTAGGTGAATTTCCTCCAAACAGCTCTGTTGATCCTTTCATTTCACGCCTATATAGAATGCTTCCAGCCTTATTTTTGGTTCATTACCAATGTACGTGGCGATCTTGTCCTTTGTCAGTTGATTACAAATTTGCACAGACACTTAGTAAAGTCTGGCTCGAGTTGCTCAAGGACCCGCTTGCCATTGCAGTGCTATTCCGAAGCGACTCATTTAAAATCCCATCCCGCACGCTTATCTCATATATTTTTATTGTTTACAGCACGTCAGAGCTTCAGGGTACAGTCAGGAGCTTCGTCGTGTCTATTCAAAGCTTCTAAGATCATCGGCAGCGTTTGAAAGGTTCTAATTTGCAACCAGATAACTCACCACAGGTTCCGCCTGCCTTCCTTGATGTCCCAAGGTTCCGCGCTCTTTGATCTTCCGTGCAATAAATCATCGGAATCATTATTTGACGTCGTCTGGCCATCACGCTGCTATCATAATCAACAACTTCGGCTCCACCAAAGGCAATGGCAAAGAGTGATGGCCAGACCGCCATGCTGCCTCACACAGGCCGCCCGCAGGCAACTCCAGGCGATGACAATGGTGTTGGTAGCCATGACTGGACAAACAGGGAAAAAAAATGTTTATAGTTTCTTTAAAATTTACGTGATGGATGGTGTGGCTTAATAAGTTTGTCTCTGGAAGTTGAGATTACCGAGGCTGAGGTGGCAGGAAGGCATGATAACCTCCGACACACCTTCGTAATCACTCTTGATAACCTCATTTTCACCTCATGAAAGTGTCAGTAAACTGTCATTATCTGCACCGGCCTGCTCGTCACGCCCTTCGCCAGGGAAGGCCGTGCCTTTTAACACGCCGGACTAACCCATTATTTTTAAAATATATAAATTAATGGGTTGATATTATCGTTAACACGAGTAGGGACGTAGGTGACGCAGGCTGGTGAGAGACGCCACATATCAACAAATGTTTGTACACAGACATAGGTATCAGCTGTAGATAATAACAGCGATCACGAAAAATAGCTTCGTGTGTTATGTGGTAGAAATATGTTGGCCATGAGGAATGGGGAGAACATAGTAGATGGTACAGGAGTACCTGACTCAAGGGTAGATGACACGAGAGTAAAGTTTTCAGCAAGAGTAGACGTAGAAAGTCAGAAGAGCTGTGGAGGATTGAACTGTCGTAAACATTGTACGTTGAAATGGGTATTTATGTGCTGAAATACAGAAAAAACGCGTTCCTTTCAGACGTATGCCTTCAGAATTTACATATAAGAAAGTACCAGTAACACTGTCTTCCGAGGTATTCTAGTAGCAGTAGCAACAGAAGTCATAATTTTTTATGTTACAGTTTTTCATTTACAATGCTAACCAGTAAATATATAAATCATTATCTGTCCTCCATGGACGGGGTTAGAGATCTGTTACACACCATATTGTGTTGTGAGTTTTCGAGCACTCAACCACAGAAGGGGATTGTAGTGCTTTTAAAATGCTTTCTGGCATATCAACAATGCAGACGAGGAGTCACAATAACGTGGCTGAAATATGTTGACCAAACCACACACTAGAAAGTGAAGGGACGACGACGTTTCGGTCCGTCCAGGACCATTCTCAAGTCGATTGTGAGAATCGACTTGAGAATGGTCCAGGACGGACCGAAACGTCGTCGTCTCTTCACTTTCTAGTGTGTGGTCTGGTCAAAATATGAACAGTCTTCCTTTACATTGATCAGTTTTGACCGAGACCTGTCTCTGGACAGTACAACCCGTTCTCGCACTTTCTTATTGTCAATATTGACTTAATAACTACGTGCCTATGTGACATACTAAACGTACTAGTTTACCTTGAAAAGCTTCATAGAAAACACCGACCTTACCTAACCTTCTTAGTATGTTAAGATAAACATCGTATTGCTTCGTAATTACAATTATTATTTAACCTATACTTATAATAGGTTAAGTAATAATTGTAATTACGAAGCAATAAGATGCTTATCTTAACATACTAAGAAGGTTAGGTAAGGTCGGTGTTTTCTATGAAGCTTTTCAAGGTAAACTAGTATGTTTAGTATGTCACATATGCACGTATTTAATAAGTCAATATTGACTATACGAAAGTGCGAGAACGGGTTGGACAGTGAAGTAGCAGAAGCAGCATCAATAAACGCAGCCTGTCTGTAGTACACGCTAGATACAGTGAGAGTACTAAAACTGCAAACATATAATTAACGACAAACACGAGAAACATTCTTTACCAATAATATATATACCGAAGTAGAGTGCGTTCATTCATCCTATTATAAACTATTGTACGCATTAGCTCGCTGTATTCGTCCACGCAATTTATCTCTGTATAAATTAACCCAATGGTTTGTTTATAATATTGTATACATTTATTTACACTACCTCGCAGCAATATCTTGTTTCTCTACATTATTATTTAAATTTTAAACATTAGATATAACGCACGACTCTAAGCGAGATACACCAAAATACATAACTATTATTCTCAATTTCATATACCTTATGTTCTTTTTTAAGCCAATTTACTGCGAATCACATGTCTGACAGAGTGAATTATCGCGACAAGGACGAACAAGCATCCTCGTAAAAACTAAATCAAAATGAGACGTCGGAAGGAAGTTAAAAGACATTAGCCAACATTATACGAGTATACACGATGGTATAAGCTGACGGCCAATTTTGAACATGTGATATATCACATATTACAAGGCATTAATACTCACACCAGCCAATAACGAGGCAGCACTCAGCCATCCTCGCCAGAACAGCTTTCTCTAGCTGCTTGTGTGTGTGTGCCTGGGCGGTTTTTCCAAGTCATTAGTGGAACGTCACGTACAGGTGGCGCAGGGAGAGCGGAAGTGGTTCTTAACTACTGATTGCTGGCGATTATCACGAGGTATCATGGGTACTTAGACGTCAGCAAAACACTCGTGGGAAAGGAGAGGAGAAGTAGTAGTGTGAGGGGGAGGGGAGGAGCTCGGGAGATGAAGTTGAAGGAGATGGAGTTGAAGATTGAAGTGGAGGAAGCCATGGAGGATGTGGGATAGAAGCTGTGGATAAGGAGATAAATGGAGTGCAAGTTGACAGATGTAAATGTAGAGTGGATGTGAAAATAAACTGGAGATGTTGTTGTGAATGTGGAGGTGGACAGACAAAATACTAGTGAAAGAGGGGAATAGATGGGTAAGGAGGAAGACTGAAAGAAGGAGTGGGCGGATCCAACAAGCCTTCCAAGGAAACGAATGATAGCAAGACCTCCACAATTTAGCAGCAGCTTCCGTTGGGAGGTGCCGCAGAGTGCGACGGCGATGATGGTGTTTAAGAGTTCACGCTGTGATTAGTAGAACAATTTTAGAGCGGTGGATGCTCCCCATGCAGGGGACTTTCTTTTGGCCGTAACGTTTTGTCTGCAACAGGCGTGCATCTAGATCCTGAGACCCTCCATGTTGCAGTGTCCCTCCGTCTTGGTGCCATACTGGAAGGCATGATTATATTGATAATCATGCATGATTATATTGATAATCATGCATGATTATATTGATATTCATACTGATTAACACGATTTGCATGGGTTGCACCACGGAAGCTCTAAGGGCCAGCTGGCATGAAAGACACAATGAAGTTGATGACATGAAGAGGAGCCTTGCCTCAGCTCAGTACCCAGCAGAGAGAGAACCTCGCATCTTAACAGACCAAAAGCCCAGCAATCCCAAGTTTCAGCCGAATGGAAGAATCGTGGGATCACTATCTGTGATAGCATGACGAGTTTGAACATTTGGATAACCAGCCTCCACAAAAGATAGAACCTTTATATAATAGCCATATTTTATATATTCTACTCTAGAATATACAAAATATGGTCTATTACAAGAACAAAAGAAGTTCACGATTTGATTATTTGGAATTCTGACTATCAAAGTGAAACAGAGTAGGTCCAAACCCCCCCAAAAAAGATAAACCAAATCTCTCCTAGGTCTAAATATTCAGTCCTTGATATCTTAAGCGTTATATAGAACACATGCACAATGCAAGACCCAGTAACTATAGATACGATCGTTTTCAGATGACATATTGAGCCAATTGTGATGTCATATACAAGTTACCTTTCAACACCTGGAGAGCGAGAAGCGAAGCTGTTAACATAGGCTGAGAGCCAACACAAGCTTCCCTTTCTGTCTACTCTAACACATCACGTTTTCTTTAAGTTACTGTAACCAACGTTACAAATACAACCAACTACACAACAAATTAACAACCTTCAAATATTCATGCCTCGGACGTGATAGGTTTGGTAAGTTGGTTGGGTCCGTTTGTTTCGAGTCAGGCTCAGAGGTTTGACTATTTTTTTTTTAACAGAGTGGCAATTCAAGAGAACGAGACGACTCCTAACTCACTCTCCCAGTCTGACGCGTTTGTTACCGACACCTGTGATCATTATCGTCTCATTAACACATTTAATGAAGAGGGAAAAAAGCATGAGACTGAATTAAACAAAATTTATTCTGAAATAATTGCAGTTTTTTAGTACCAACAAAGCCGGGAGCAATCCGTCATTTGAGTGAGTTCGTCTCTAAGCTGTGTGATGAGTTGGATAATGAGTTTATTATACATCTCCGGCATATGTTAATTCTTGAGCCTGGTGGAGGAGGCAGGTGTTGAATGTGTTGTCAGATGATGAGAGATAAATTGCCATGTTTGTTGTCCGAATGATTGTTTTTTTTCACTGAAGCGGCGGGTAGCGAGGGTGGAACTGGTAGTGTGTGTGTGTGTGTGTGTGTGTGTGTGTGTGTGTGTGTGTGTGTGTATGTGTGTGTGTGTGTGTGTGTGTGTGTGTGTGTGTGTGTGTGTGTGTGTGTGTGTATGTGTGTGTGTGTGTGTGTGTGTGTGTGTGTGTGTGTGTGTGTGTGTGTGTGTGTGTGTATTCTTTTATTCTTGATAATCTATATTTGTTTATTCTGTTGAGATGATGGTGGGGGTGAGCAACACCTTACCAGCTGTTGGTTGCCTAAGGCAGCGATTAAAGAAATAGAATTTGACGTGGCAAATTTTGACGCTATGTACAGCAGTATAAGTTTGAGCCTCGCTCCTGTGCCAGGTAAGTCCATCACGGGCTCACCATAGCCCGTGCTACTTGGAACTTTTAGTTCCCAGTAGCTGAATCTTAAACAACAACAATACAAGCTATGTACAGTATCAGCTATAATATTTATCCCGATTCAGTCCTTTCAGAGAGAAGAAATATCACTATTATTGTGCTTCAAAAGTCTATTTTTTTTTGTTCGGAAGAAAAAAGTATCTTGTTGTTCATAATACACATCAAGAACCATTGTGTTCCAGTGATGAATTGCAAGCTTGTGGAGTACGCAAAAATGGAACAAATAATAATCCTTACTGATTTAAACAGTTAATCTCCAGAAAACCTAATCACATTACAGACTTGAGATAAGAAGTGGCAGATGTCGTTTTCTGTTGATAAGTGCAAAGTCCTAATCCATGAGACAAGGAGAGTGGCATCGTCTACTGGATTAATTATGCAAATGCGAACAAATCGTGTTGCGTAAGATCCTTTGGGGGGGGGGGTCATGATGGGTCGTGACCTGTGTTCTAGGAGTCAATATATCAGCGCCCCACACATGACAAATGCAACACGGGAGACATCTCCCGTCACGCAGGGTGCAGTCGCACCTCCACAGATCTCCAGTATCAGCTCTTGATACTGGTAATGGCTCAAAAGGGCCACCACTTACAGGTTATTCATGCCCGTGCCACTTCTTGGGTGGCTTAATCTTTATCAATCAATCGACGAATGCATTGGTGGAGTTTATAACCAGAAGTGACACGAAAAAAGTTAGTAAACATAGTCCTTAAGTAAGAGGGCTCTGGTGAAGCCCCTGCTTAGACTAGGCTGCCTAACGCTAATCCCCGTTTACAGATGTAGCAGAAAGAGAAAAACTAGGAGGGGGGTATAAATCCATAACAGCAGATCCAGCAACAAAAGAGCTACTAGCAACAACAGAGCTACCGGCAACACCAGAGCTACCTACAACAGCAACAGACCTACCAGCAACAACAGCAACAGACCTACCAGCAACAGCAACAGAGCTACCAGCAACAACAACAACAAAGCTACCAGCAACAGTAAATGAATCATTAGTTCCAGGATGAGAGCCAGAGACAATGCAACATTACCCACAAAAGCCAAACAATATGAGGCACACTTAGATATAAACAGTATCCACTTATGGCTCAATGAAAAACAAAACAAAAAACAGGGCATCACCATCAAAACAAACAAATCATCGAATTCAAAGTTACAGACAGTTGCAACAGCTTTATTTCGGTGCCACTGGAACACAACTAACAGGAAGGAACAGCACAATTAGGCACAATTGCAGCTCCACCAGTCACATGAAAAAGCGTAAACAGACTCAGCTGTAACTCCAACAACGAGAGGCAACAGCACAATTAGATGCAACAGCAGCACCACTAACAAGAAACAGCTGGATAATTAGAATCCTCTGCTGTTCCACCAGTTCCCCAATAGCACCAGCCAGAGAACAACTGCTGTGCAGCAGCTGAAATCTAACTTACTGTGAAACACAGCAGTGTATTGCTACTTCACAGCGTAAACAGGCTCGCTTCAGACCAATCACCAATCACCATTCTCCTTCAAGACCACCAATCTCCACGCACTCTAAAAACACGGAGCACGAGTCAGAAAGTAACTGGTCTGGCGAAGGAATAGCACCACTTGTTCCATAATGTATTCTGAGCCGCTGCTCATTTGTTGGTGAGACTTATAACACAAGCATGTGATAAAACTTACACAAGGGAGCTTGATAGTTTTACGAGCATCGATAATTGCATTTCAAATCAGGTTTCTCGATAATTGAATTCGATAGCTAACGAGAAAAATTGGCTATATCTACGATAGATAAACTGTGATGATGGAAATGAGTGTAGTTATCTATGAGTATTAGATACAAGCAGGGTTGTCATAGTGAAGAGAGAGAGTGTGTGTGTGTGTGTCTGTGTATCCCATAAAATGAAACAGATATACAGAAGAAAAACTACAAGAGTCATTTATGTTTACAATCACTAACAGAACAATCTTGGACAATAAATTCAAAAGTTGTCGTTTTCTAAACTAGGACTAATCATTTTTGTAAATAAAAGCAAATTTATTTTTGGCTTCCCATCACTGATGGATCTAGGATCTCCATCCTTTCAGGAAACAAAACAATACATACAAGTGAATTTACTTGTATTGGTGGATAGGACAAAGCAAGTTATCTGTAAATAATCTAAGGGAGAAAGAGAGAGAGAGAGAGAGAGAGAGAGAGAGAGAGAGAGAGAGAGAGAGAGAGAGAGAGAGAGAGAGAGAGAGAGAGAGAGAGAGAGAGAGAGAGAAAGAGAGACAAATTAGCATTTGGTAATATTGCATAATCTAACGAAACACATGTACATGTAATCAGTATAGATAATCTAAATGCCAGCCAGAAAAGATAATTAGAGAACGGTCTCGTTATTACCTGTTGAGGGACCGTAAATATGATATATAATACAGGGGAAAGCGAGCTGGTATATGTTTCACCCAGAGTTTCACTGAGGTTAGTCGACACAGAAATAAATCCTACACCCTTAATTAGTCGAGACAAGCAAGTAATCGTTATAACAGAGGGCTCATTATACCTGAGTTATCTACCTATGATATCCCTTAATTAACAGGTCGACCCTCCGACCGCTAACACAATGCGATTCAAGCATACAAACAACGCTGTCCGTTGCGCATTCATAAGCAGACTAATGAACTTACGGGTTCCATATCGTATTGCAGAGAACAAAATACGTATCAGGTATTTTCAGAATCAAAGATTTCTCGGTGTACCTTGCAAAAAAAAAAATGAGAAACTTTTGAAGGTAGAAATATTGGAGAAGTTTGAGGGGGAAAACAAAATATGTTTTAATTATTATTTTTTGATTTATCGAGTGATCGATCAAAGGAGACAAAGTGCTTCAGTCTGAAACTGGAATTGGCCAACGAGTCGGGGAGGTGGGCTAATGTCAGAGGCTCTACAGGGTCCTTTGTTATGGTGGGGCTGCGGCCCTGCCCACACAATGGTGGGCGTGAACTGAATGTTAAGCCCCCCACCAGCCCAGTGTGCCCACCACCACCACCAGTCCCACCGAAGCTCCCTCCACCACCAACATCACCACCTATGCCACCAGCCACATCCTTACCACCACCACGACTACTACCAACCACTCAAGAGTTACCAGCCTTACTGTTAACCACAAGTCAACCGTCACTACCACCACCACTATTACCACATTCCTCCAAAGCGGAACCAGACCGGATATCGAGGAGAGGAGACGCCAAACAGCCCCACCAGTCAAAGGGGTCACAGTCAAAGAGCATGTGACAGGATGGAGTTAGTAGCAAGCGGGTTCCCGAAAGCATGGTCCCAAGCTCCTTACTGTTACTAATCTATGTGAACAGCCTGAGAGTCTGAGCTCATACATATAAGAATATGCAGAATACCAAAAACACTTGAGTATACTCATTTTTTTAATTAGTGTAGTTACTGGGAGACCTCGTCAAACACTAGAAGTAGGGAAGTACGAGGCTGTTTAGAGCTAAACAACAAAAAAGGAAAGGTAATGAAAGGCGGAAGGGCAATTGAACACCAGAAGAATTTGACACTTAAGGGGGAAAGCAAGAACAGTAATCAGAAAGAAAAAATTCTTAGTTGTGGATATAATTCCAATACTAACAAAAGAGTCACACATAAACAAAATACCATCAGTGTCATATGAGAATCTGATAAGAACAGCATTTTAAAACATTACCAAAGCACTCTTTCAACACTATCACACTCCCCCTGTGTGAGTCAAAACGAAACCTAATAAAATAGAGGTTTCTTCATCGCAAATTATCCATGTGTGCCTCAGGGAATGTCTATTATCATTCTCACTATGACACTTACACTTTCCTCTCTATCATTATGTATTGTTGCTATGAAATCTTTATACATAGCCTTATCCTTATGACCTTGCCCTTTTTGAGTTGAAGTCAAGACACATTTGTCCGTCCACACAGGCGGGATCAAAGAGCCAAAGCTCAACTCCAGCAAGCACAACTAGGTAAGTATCTACAATCCCCGCTTCTTATTTGCTTCACTATATTAGCGAACAGGAGTCCAGTTCTTCAGCTACTTCATTTATACATAACAAGAACAGCATAAACCATATTACAACGAATGGGACTTCCTCAGTGACATTCCACCATTTCGAATTTTACTCATTATCTAAACATCTTGTTTTATATTTGCTGAGAAGTATATACCAGTCAACTGTGGACATTCCGCCTGTCTTTTTCTTGTTTGATCTCAGTCATTCTATCGTAGAACTGTATTTGGTCTGCTAGGCTGGACTTAACTTCAGAGAACAAGTTTAAAGGTTTAAATTTTGCTCAGTGTTTGTTCCTTGTTGGGGAGTTAATTAAGTATTATTAGCTAATGAGTTATACTCTTTATTAGTCTCTCTCTAGCTTTGTATGGTATGATTGTTTGGGATACGGGATGGAGTACACACACACACATACACACACACGTGTGTACTCACCTAGTTGTGCTTGCGGGGGTTGAGCTCTGGCTCTTTGGTCCCGCCTCTCAACCGTCAATCAACAGGTGTACAGGTTCCTGAGCCTATTGGGCTCTATCATATCTACACTTGAAACTGTGTATGGAGTCAGCCTCCACCACATCACTTCCTAATGCATTCCATTTGTCAACCACTCTGTGTGTTGTATGTGTGTGTTGTGTGTGTGTGTGTGTGTGTGTGTGTGTGTGTGTGTGTGTGTGTGTGTGTGTGTGTGTGTGTGTGTGTGTGTCTGTGTGTGTGTGTGTGTGTGTGTGTGTTTACTAGCTGTGTTGTGTTTTTGCGGGGGTTGAGCTTTGCTCTTTCGGCCCGCCTCTCAACTGTCAATCAACTGTTTACTAACTACTTTTTTTTTTTTTTTTTTTTTTTTTTTTTCCCACACCACACACACACACACACACACACACCCCAGGAAGCAGCCCGTGACAGCTGACTAACTCCCAGGTACCTATTTACTGCTAGGTAACAGGGGCACTTAGGGTGAAAGAAACGTTGCCCATTTGTTTCTGCCTCGTGCGGGAATCGAACCCGCGCCACAGAATTACAAGTCCTGCGCGCTATCCACCAGGCTACGAGGCCCCCCTCGTAGCCTGTGTGTGTGTGTGTGTGTGTGTGTGTGTGTGTGTGTGTGTGTGTGTGTGTGTGTGTGTGTGTGTGTGTGTGTGTGTATATAATGCGTGCGTGTTCGTTGAGTGACGGCGACTCCCCAGCCTGGGCGGCCCCCACAAACCACCAACACTAATTATACCCATCATCGCCACCCCCCGATACCCAGCCCAAGACAGCGCAGGACGGTGGCCTGCCTCCAGCAGCAGCCCTGCACGACGTTGAGGTCCTGCAGGCTCACGAGGTGGACCACCCTAGCCCCCTCTTCCTTTGTGGCGTCTCCAGATGGGTAAACACCAGTAAGTCATACCTTCCCACCCTCCTTTCCTTTCCCATAACCTTCGTAGCAGATACATATATACTCTTTTTCCACACTCCTTCCCCTCCCATGTACACTTCTTGCCTATACCTTTCACCTTCCCCCTACACCTCTCACCTACACCCACCTGTCTTCACCTGTTTTCACCTGTCTTCCACCAGGTAGGAAGAATCATACCGTAGGAAGCACCAGTGTGTAAAATAGGAATATTTTGTAATTGACTAGTGTAAATCCTCAGAATTATCACAAATCCACAGCTAATCATACTTAAAAATAGAGCTATAATCTGATAGTTCCTATATTATTGTGAGTTAACCCAATAGCTGTAAACCTGTGCAGGAACCTCTCACGACTGTGATTGTCTCTCACGACTGTGATTGTATGTCTGTCAAGTATTATTTCAAGGAAAACAATAGACTGCAGGGTAGTCTTGATAACAGGCTAGGTGGAGTTTGCAGTGCTCTCGGCCTAGAAAGCTGAGCCATCTTCTAGCAAGACAAAGGAAGGGAAACTCAGCGATAGGCTGTGAGAGAAAGTTATGACTCTAGAATAGTTAAGATTGTGTGATACATTAAAAATCCCTGCTGACCTGAGGGAGTATATTCTAACTCACTATAGCTATATATAGAATTGAGGGTGTGTATTCTAACTCGATGTAGATACATGCAGAACTGAAGATGTGCATGCTCTAGTTCACTGTACCTACATACAGCATTTAGGGTGTGTATTCTAACTCACAGTAGCTGTATACAACATTATGGGGGTGTATTCTAACTCACAGTAGCTATATACAGCATTTAGGGGGTGCATTCTAACTCACAGTAGTTGTATACAGCATTGAGGGTATGTATTCTAACTCACAGTAGCTATATACAGCATTTAGGGGGTGTATTCTAACTCACAGTAGTTGTATACAGCATTGAGGGTGTGTATTCTAACTCACAGTAGCTGTATACAACATTATGGGGGTGTATTCTAACTCACTGTAGCTCTATACAGCAATGAGTGTGTATTAAATCTCACTGTAACTACTTACAGCAATGAGGGTATGTATCCTAACTCATTAAATCTATAGACAACACTTATGGAATGTATTCAATCTCACAAGAGCTAAATAACAATATGTGAGTGAGTATTCTAACTCAGAATAACCGAATTTAAAAAATAAAAAACATGATTGCAACTCCCCCTTTACATACCTTGAGGTTACCTTGAGGTGCTTCCGGGGCTTAGTGTCCCCGCGGCCCGGTCGTCGACCAGGCCTCCTGGTTGCTGGACTGATCAACCAGGCTGTTAGACGCGGCTGCTCGCAATACATAGTGAAAGTTCCGTCAATAAACAACAAGTAATTCAATATTATTGAGGGAGCTCTTCTAGGAGAACGTAATAAACTTACACACAAAACATTTACTCTTCTCTCTTGTTGTGACACTAATGGAGACCCGTGTTGAAGCACTCTCTATAATTAGTCTAAGAGCAGAGTGAATAATAATACAATCTTGCTTGGTGCGAGAAGCAGTAAATCACGACTACTAAAGCACAAGTCATCTTCCTTGGCGTGTTTGCTCAGCTGCTCTGAGAACAGCAACAAGGCCATTCTTAGTTGATAATAGATACAGAGACAGCTAACTTCAAAGGGAGAGAGAGAGAGAGAGAGAGAGCGAGAGAGAGAGAGAGAGACAGAGAGAGAAACAGAGAGACAGAGAGAGAGAGAGAGAGAGAGAGAGAGAGAGAGAGAGAGAGAGAGAGAGAGAGAGAGAGAGAGAGAGAGAGAGAGAGAGACCTATATTTTCAGGTCATGATGGAGTTACTCAGACCTCCTTCAGTGTCATAAGACGTGCTCAAGATGCCAACTGGAAGCCTCTCAAGTCTGTGAACGTGATTCCCACCATGAAATTAGTAAATTAATAATAAAAATGATAAAAAACATGATTTATATCTTAGAAGTCCATTGAATGAAGAATTACCAACCAAATATAAAATATAGAGGTAACTAGTATATTGGAAAAAAATAATATTTCTTTGGGAGAAACTGATCAGAAATGCATTTCTCTTTTGTAAACGCATAAAGAAATAAATTGAAACGCACTTTAATGACATTAAGTAAAAACATAACTCGAACACTGTTTATGTAGGACAGACGTAAATCTATGTATTTATGTATGTAGGTTTAGATTAGCATTTTAAAAGCACTACAATCACCTGTGGTTGATTGTTCAATAAATCTTTGAACTATATGTTTAATAGACCTCCAGCCCTGCCCATGGAGGACAGAAGAAAATGTATATATGTTGGATAGCATTGTAAATATATGACCACGCCTGTGGTAGAAAAAAGAACTCTGTCACTCTCTGTCTCTCTCTCTCTCTGTCTCTCTCTCTCTCTCTCTCTCTCTCTCTCTGAGATACCTGCATCACCCACAAAATGCAAATTTTCTTGTTTAATGATCTATTCACTTGAGAAAGGGTCCAAGTAACTAATAATATACACGTAATAACACGGAAGGAAGGGTAAATGTATTCAGTGGTAAAAGATCAAATACAGTATATGATGATGAGAGAAAGACTCGTTTGCAGAGAAGAATATATAGGATGCTAAGAAGATTCCCAGCAAGTATATTCAGGATAAATGAGTGAGTAAGATGGAGGAAAATGCAATTGTCAGATGCAAGACATAGAGACAGGAGTGAAATTGAAATTAGTGGTTTGTTTGTACAGTCAAAGATGAAGATTTGCGCAGAGTAGCAGTTGAGGTGCGAACAGTAGCTGCAGAGCAGCACACAGTAGCTGCAGAGTTGCTCACAACAGCTACAGAGTTGCTCACGGTTGCAGGCGAGGTGCGAACAGCACCAGTACAGGTGTGTGCATACCGACAATAGTGTTGCGCACGTTGACACTACCTATGCGCATAATTGCAGGAGACTTTGCGCGCACATACATGCATGAACGCGCATTCTCAAGACAGAGAGGAACCGTAACATCACCTGCAAAAGAATCTGAACTGTGCTCAACTGCATGCAAAATAGTATGATGAAAACAGATACATATTTCTCTTGGAGTATAACTATTTGAGACAGTTCGTCAGGCAAGAGAGGAGAGATCACAGCTATTGTTCGAACGCAGTGTGGCAATTAGCCAGTGCATGGCAGCTCTTGAGCTCTTAAAATCTGCAGCCACACGGAGCAACACGCTGGAATTATATGCAAAACTTCTGGAAAATTTGACTTCCTCCATAGTAGTCTGTCACAGCGGTCTGAGATTACGTGTGCTAATGAGAGCCTCTGGTGTAACGCATGGCTCCAAGCTAATAATATACTGAGAAAGATTTCTCTTTGCTGTATTTTGAAGCGTGTCTTTTGGGAGAATAACTCACGTGTGTTGGGAGTATATCTCTCACGTCTGTTGGGAGTATATCTCTCACGTCTGTTGAGAGTATATCTCGTGCCTGCTGGGAGAATATCTCGCGTCTGCTGGGAGTATATCTCGTGTCTGTTGGGAGAATATCTCATGTCTGTTGAGAGTATATCTCGTGTCTGTTGGGAGTATATCTCGCGTCTGTTGGGAGTATATCTCGTGTCTGCTGGGAGTATATCTTGCATCTGTTAAGAGTATCGTGTCCATGTTGCATCACGTACAATAAGTAATGATGTGCGAGCCACGAATCACGAAAATTAAAAGTAATGGAAACTGAAGGAGAAAGAAAGGAAAAAAATGACGAAATCATGAATAATGCACCAATAGTCAAACCCCATCAATAGTGTGTGACTGAATATTTACCTGAATTTACCTGAAGGCCACCATTTTTAATGACCTCGACAGGGACAGGAAGCAAACCATGAACAGGATAAATGGGGGACCTTTGACAAACCACCGACTTCCTGTCCTCGTCGAGGCCGCTATAGGGGTAGTGACCCTTAGGTAAATTCAGGTAAAATCAGATGTCCATTAAACTAAACTAAATAGCCAGTTTAATTCATGAACTGAACTTAGCAACGGTTCATGAATTAAAATTAACGAGTCATAAATCGTCAACGACAATTCACGTGTTACAACGGTCATAACTCAAGCGAGACGTTGTGACAAAGTGGAAAAGTGGAAACTGTAGTTCGAGCATAATACAAGGAGTCGGCGTTGGGCTCAGATGATCGGAATTAACTATCCCGGAATTAACTATTTACACCTAAAAAAAAAATACAACAAAAATTATATTTACATTGTTTACAATATCAACTCCTAGATGTTTACACAACACTGAGCATTATTTCCAACATCCCCCTCCCCCCCTACAGTAGTGGGCGGTAGTGGAAAGGGTTACAGAGGCACATAATGGGTTCAGTCCCTGAGCCCATTATGTGCCTCTGTAACCCTTTCCACTACCGCCCACAAGATGGGTATGGGGGGCATAATAAATGAACTAAACTAAAAAAAAAAACTAACCCCTACAGTAGGATGACAAGCCGCTGGGTTGCTCATCCGGTCACTTATAACCAAGACGCAACTCAAAAGGAGTAACCTCGTTACCCATGAGAAGGAAAACACTGTAGATTGGGCAAATCAAGCCAAAGATTGAGCGATTACCAGACATCCAATCACCTCCAGACAAGGCGAGAGACAGACATCAAGGATCTGAGAGGATAGTCAGTGGATAAAAGCCAAGGGAAAGTACAAGCAGATAAATCAAAAACCCTTCAGAAGAAATTCGGGTTGTGGCGATAATGAATTCGTCAGACACTGGGGCTCGTAGATTTATGTTCCAGCATCGGCATTTACGACGGAGTCCCGACTCTGCCTGTCCGCAGTGAGCGTTTTATTGTACCTCTGATTTATGACGTCTTATCACCAACACTTTGCCTTTCCTGATCTCTACACACACACACAAACATATATATATATATATATATATATATATATATATATATATATATATATATATATATATATATATATATATATATATATATATATAGTGTAGAGACACACACACACACACATATATATATATATATATATATATATATATATATATATATATATATATATATATATATATATATATATATATACATATGTGTGTGTGTGTGTGTGTGTGTGTCTCATTGAATATAACTGCATATTCTGTATACATATATTTATACAGAATATGCAGTCATATTCAATGAGACATGTTTAAAAGAAAACCTGCTGCCAGTATACACCAATATATATATATATATATATATATATATATATATATATATATATATATATATATATATATATATATACCAAAGAGGAGGAATGTAGATTGTTTCTGCGCACATTGGAAGCTTTCATAACGCATTAAACAATGTCAGGAATACTACTAGAACATACAGCACTTATGTGGTGGTTCTCTAGAAGATTTAATAGATGGGGTGTATTGACCACGACATACTAGATTTATAAGGGCTCTAATAAAGTAAGCTAAACGAAATGTTCCTCGTCAGAATGGATAAGACGAGAACGCATAGAAAAAACTAGAACGGAATATCAGAAGACACCTTCACATCTTGTGAGTAATGAACATGCGAATCGGGATATAATTAGCAAAATAACTATCGAAACCATTAGGAAACCGGTGGCTGACAGGCGTGGCCCGGGAGCTAACGCTCATCCAGCAAGCACATATAGGAGAAGTAAACAAGTAAATGATGACAAAATGACCTGACGGAAATGCATGTGTATATATTTTTGAAGCATAATATGCATGTTATCCCAAGCATAATTTCAAGTATGTTTATTGAGACAAGGAAAAAAATATATCTAATAGGGATAGAGTAGCTTTGGCTATTTCTACCTTCCCCAGCATAAGTTCTATCCTGAGTAGTTGGTACCTGGTTACCTGGTTGATACCTGGTTGATGGGGTTCTGGGAGTTCTTCTACTCCCCAAGCCCGGCCCGAGGCCAGGCTTGACTTGTGAGAGTTTGCTCCACCAGGCTGTTGCTTGGAGCGGCCCGCAGGCCCACATACCCACCACAGCCCGGTTGGTCCGGCACTCCTTGGAGGAATAAATCTAGTTTCCTCTTGAAAATGTCCACGGTTGTTCCGGCAATATTTGGTAGTTGGAACAGTTCGTTTATTTGTTTACTGGACGTACCAGTTTTGTTCAGTGTTTGCCCGACGCTCCTGTTTGCTTTTGGCCAACCATTTTGTTCTGGACTCCGTTGTTTATACATCTATGATAAGACTTGACTAGAGAATCGACTGGTCCAGGACGGACCGAAACGTCGTCGTCTCTTCACTTCCTATGTTGAGGTTTGGTCAACATATTTCAGCCACGTTATTGTGACTCCTCGCCTGCATATGATAAGAGTTATTTCCTTGTTTGTATTCCTTTTTTTCCTGTAAT
Source organism: Procambarus clarkii (assembly GCF_040958095.1). Taxonomy (NCBI): domain Eukaryota; kingdom Metazoa; phylum Arthropoda; class Malacostraca; order Decapoda; family Cambaridae; genus Procambarus; species Procambarus clarkii. Next base: position 14,758,279 of record NC_091243.1, on the reverse strand, counting down.
TTTTTAAGTTTTCCTAGTTCATAGACTCGTGTCATGCTATTGTTCATACTGGACACAGGTGTCTCCCTAGGGTCCATACAACACGGACACAGGTGTCGTGTTAAGTATCTTTGTTGTATTAACTATTCATAGTTAGAAAATATGTTTAAATGATTAGAAACACCTACTTGCCCTGATTAATCACATTTAGCTAATCTTACATGATTAAGTTGTCATACTCCGTGTCTGACTTTGTTGATTCAACAGTTGTTGCATTATATATAAATGTTTTATTATTACACTACACTACAATACACTACACTACACTACACTACAATACACTACACTACACTACACTATTATTATTATTGTAATTATTTCTGATTCAGTTTTACCATTTCATAAGGAATATTTCGTTTAAAAATAACAAAGGACACTAGTGGCTTTTCAATAAAATCTATGATACATTTTCAAACACGGATTAGTAAAATTCTAAAAACAACAAAAAAAAAAACAGTAGCCAAAACAAAGGCTAAAAACCCTGATTGACAGTTGGGTACATAAGTAATGTAAATCAGGTTCTGTCCTGACCCCCATAACTTCAGTCGCTGAACAGAATGGATTATCAATTATCATCCGTGATACTTTGTTGACTGGAATAATGACCACTTTAGCCTCGTTCGGTAGTTTGGCAAATGATTCATCACACTCATTACCGCTCTAAATTAGGCCGTTCTGCATAAATATAATGAATGGGTTCAAAACACATAGTGTACATTATATTCGCCTCGGCAGTAATAATTTGATGAGCTGATGAAAGGTTATTGAGGGGAGGGGGGGGAGGGGGGGAAGGGGGAGTTGGAGGTGAAGGAGGGATGGAGAGAGGGGGAGGGAGGAAGGGATTCAGTGAGGGAGGGGGGGGGGAGATGAGGGTGAAGAGAAGTGGTAGAGGAAATGCAAAGGCGAGAATGGCATATAATTGCTAGTATATGCCTGTTTGTTGGTCTTTCTGGGTCAAATCAGCCACCAACTCATTCATTATTCAGAGAGAGAGAGAGAGAGAGAGAGAGAGAGAGAGAGAGAGAGAGAGAGAGAGAGAGAGAGAGAGAGAGAGAGAGAGAGAGAGAGAGAGAGAAAGGCTAAGAGGGAGGGGAAGGGGTAAGGCTGAAGGGTTTCAAATGAAGAGTGGTCTCCGCCCTTGGCAGCCGGTACTGGGAATGAGTTAACTAATTGCACAGGGTAGCCGGCGTAATGACCACCTAACGAGCAATTTCACGATGTTCTAATGATTAGCCTTATCCCTAATCAAATCAACCTGTCAGTCTCCCGGACATGAGGCATGGTTGAGAATGGACGGGGGTTGGTTGGTGGGGTTGAGTGATGGCTGGTGGAGGCAGCCCTGGTGGACTAGTAACTACCGGACGGTATCTGGCTGGCTGGATTGGATAGAAAGACGGCTCTCTGTCTGTCTGTCTGTCTGGGGCAGGATGAATGGTGTCTGTCGGTTAGACGTTAGGTTGTAGTGGATTATCTGTCTAGTGTAGGTTATATTGACTTTGCCGTCTATGTGTTTACTAGTTGTGTTTTTACGGGGGTTGAGCTTTGCTCTTTCGGCCCGCCTCTCAACTGTCAATCAACTGTTTACTAACTACTTTTTTTTTTTCCACACCACCCACACACACACACACACACACCAGGAAGCAGCCCGTGACAGCTGACTAACTCCCAGGTACCTATTTACTGCTAGGTAACAGGGGCACTTAGGGTGAAAGAAACTTTGCCCATTTGTTTCTGCCTCGTGCGGGAATCGAACCCGCGCCACAGAATTACGAGTCCTGCGCGCTATCCACCAGGCTACGAGGCCCCCATGTGTGACAGTTCGCATGTTGATTGGCTGTCAGTCTGTCTGGAGCATGTTGACTGGCTGTCAATCAGTCTAGAGCATGTTTATAGCTGTGCTGCTGCCAGTCCCGGCCATGTTGATTGCTGGGTGTTTGAAGTAGACAATCGTGGTCTGTGTCAGTTTGTCTGTCTGTCTGTCTCTCTTTCTGTCTCTCTTTCAGCACCAGATAAGTTCTAGTAGTATTCCTGACACTGTTTAAAGCGTTATGAAAGCTTGTCGTTGTTGATGAGGATTATTGAAATGGTTGGAAATGGTGGCATAGCGATGATGGTGATGATTACGGCAATGGTGATGATGGTGTCATAGTGTCGATGGTGTCAGGAGTCGTAGATGCTGTTCCAGCTATCAGTCATTAACTAGCAGTGGTTAAGGGACCTGTGGTACTCACCAATTGGGGCTTGCGGGGGTTGAGCTCTGGCTCTTTGGTCCCGTCTCTCAACTGTCAATCAACTGGAGCACAGATTCCTGAGCCTGTGATGGTCGAGGAGGTGAGGAAGTGTTGCTCTTATTGCCCTCTTGCTATCTTCTCACCATGTCATGAGTGATGATTGGATATCGAGGCCCAGGGGTGTTTATGCTATCAATAGAAGAGGGATTACAGACAAAGGGAGGCAAGGAGAACAACGCTAGTAAGAGTATATTTGGTATGGAGGAGGAGAAGGAAGAGGAGAATGGTGGGAAAGAGGAACTGAATGACGGAAAGAAGTGAGGGAAAAGAGTGAAGGGATGATGGTTGTAGTGAGAAAGAAGGGACAGGAAGGAGGGTTGGAGTGACAGAGAGACTAAAGGAGGTACGAATGGAGAATGAGTGTTGAACGGATGGTTGGATTGAGAGAGGAGATACCTGTTGATACCTGGTTGATGGGGTTCTGGAAGTTCTTCTACTCCCCAAGAGATGGGACATGAGGGGTTGATGAGGTTCTGGGAGTTCTTCTACTCCCCAAGAGATGGGATGAGAGATGGGACAAGAGTAAGCAGTCTCAGTGGTTGGTAGTGGTGTTGGTGGTGAAGGGACCAGTCTCAGTGGTACAGTAGTAGTGTTGGTGACTGAGATGGTAGCAGTGGTACTGGGGTGGCAACAGAGACGATATGTATACGTTGACTGAGATTGCAGAGAGATGAAAATATCATTATAAATTGAAATACTTCATTCGTAAATGTTTGTACATTTGCAATGGCGTTAGTTTACACAAATTTAGGGGACTTAGAACTCTAATCTTGGCCAATTCTCCCTCCCATTTCAGCCTCCCATTACAAAGGTACCATCCGCCCTCACCCGGCACAGCCCTGCCCCCATCCCCTTACCCTCCTGGGTAGGTAGGGGAAGAGGGGGGAAGGAGACTGCATGGGGCTGCCCAGAAGAAGAGGAAGTTTCCGTGAGGGATAAAGGGCCGGGTGGGTAATTTGATGATACCGAGATAGGGATCCTGGCTATCAGCATCAATTCAGGAGGCATATCCAGCGTCAGGCGGGTTGACAGCTGTGATTTATCACGGACTGATGTGCGGGGAGCCTGCACTCATTCGTGACTCTCTCTTTTAAAGAGAGAGAGAGAGAGAGAGAGAGAGAGAGAGAGAGAGAGAGAGAGAGAGAGAGAGAGAGAGAGAGAGAGAGAGAGAGAGAGAGAGAGAGAGAGTCTCCTGTTGATCTTTTAAAAAATAATAATAAAAAATCCATCTCTTTCCCAACTTTTCGAGTTTTTTTTTCCTTCTTTGCCCGTTTTACTGACCACCACAACACTATCCTTCTTTCTCGTTCCTTATCTACTGTTCCAACTACTTATCTTGTTTCGTTTCCGTGCTTCAGTTCTTCTTAATTTTCTCTTTGAATGTAATTTGTTTTTCTTTCTCTCTGTCTTATTACCTTCCCTTCTACGACCAGGTCCTCTTCCATGCTCTTTGTCGCTCTCCTCTTTCCCTCTTTCCATAACCATGTGCGTCTGATGTACACAGGTGGCAGGGCATCCATAACGTAACCTACAAAGCAAGGGACTCAGGCACCAACTATTGTGTATCTATTCACTTCGTCAGATAGAGTGAGTCTATTAGAGACTTAGAACATCTGTTAGAAGGACGTGCGACCAGCTTTCACCAGCTGGAGTCTCAGGACGGGTGACAAAGTTCGGTTAGACAGGTGGAGGTGACAGATGGAGGTACTAATCGGAGTTTGAAATTCATGTTACTTAATTGTGTTAGCAGTTGTTGCGGGTGTTGGCGGGAGATGGCGTGACTGGTGATAGTGAGAGTTGTATTAGACGGCCACGGGGACAGTCGGTGGTGATGACAGGTGTGGGAGACAGGTTATGGTGAATGGTTGCGACCAGTGATAGCTATAAATGGTTATGATTGGAGGAGAGCGATTATGGTGACAGGTTGGGGGGGATGATTGGTGGAGACAGATGGTGAGTACTGGCAGCGATTAATGATAACAGATTTTGGAGGAGAGAAGTGGTGGTGGTGGGGATATCAGCTGGAGGCAACAGGTGTTGACGGGAATATATATCAACCAATACCTACTGCTGCCTGACTATCATGCAGTGCTCTACAGTATTCAGATTTCTGTTTTTAGCATTGAAAAATAGCTCCATTGGTTGCAATTAAGTAATGATTGATTGAACTTCGCACAACTAAAAAGCTCGTAAAATTGTTTTAATAAAATCACTCAAATCCACAATTATAAGGTGTATTTTGGGAGAAATTAACTTTAGTACTGACTGAGATACTTTTAAGGTAACTTGCAACATGTATAACCATAGACATCATTAGCAATAAATCCTTAGAACGTGCAATAATGATCATATCCAGAAACCTCAGCAAATAATGCATTAACACCGACCTTCAATTATATTTGGCCCTGGTGAGTCGCCATTTTAACGACGATGCACTGTACCCCTCACTCTTATACAGTGAACATCGATTCCCAAGAGAATCGGGAATTTGGTCATACCAAAGCCCAATTTGGTATGACCAAACTGATCTCTGGTACTCGGGGCCAAAGGAGTTAACGGAACTCGGCCTGCAATACCTAGAGGAGCAGAGGACAAGGGTACACCTCATCCATGCCTTCAGGTGAATGAGGGAAATAAACAGTATAGATTATAAGAGATTAATGAGTTGCACTGGGAGGGTGGAATGGACAAGTGGGAATGAGTACAATAGGCTAGTACATGATATAAAAGTACGATTGACACATATATACATGTATAACAATACATGTATGATTATTATATACAACAGCGTAAAATTATCTAGTACAACAATGTTAATGTTACTATAAAAGAGGTAGATAATCCACCTCTTTGACATTACTTAAAAAGTGTTTACAGAGCTTTACTAGAAATAGATCATCCCATTCAACTTACATAGCAATAATTAATCTAGTTATATTACAAATAAGCCTCGTTTTCTAAATTTTATTGACGCGACAAGAATTGATACATAATCCCCTTCTTTTTTGCTTAATATTTCTTAGCTTCAAAAATAATATATAATCTCTCTCCCCTTACTTAACCTTCAATATATGTAACACTTAATATAAGTACAAGCGATGATAAAACGAATCAGAACACTGTAATTGCATTCTTCAGCTCTGAAGGGATATACAAATTAAACGCTCTTCAGCATTTTAATATAGTTCGTGTTTTTAGATGGTTGTTAAAGTAACTAAAGAACCATGGCAAGGTTTTGACCGTGATTGAATGTTTCCTCACAAGATGATCTGGGCTTTGTGCAAGTGATCGGGGTTAAGCTGATTTGATGTTCTTGTCAGGGCGATGATTGATTTGTGTTCTTGACCCGAGTGTTCGTCATAAGATATGCACGAGAGGATCTTCCAAATGTTTTTGAAAGAGTGTTGTAGGATGTTACTGATCGCGTGTTCTGAACGGTGGGTGTTGAAGGGCGTGCTTGTGGCGTGGAGTTGATAACTGTGCTTGATAAGACTTACTCACAGTCCACTACGGGCTCACCATAGCCCGTGCTACTTGGAACTTTTTGTTCCAGGTAGCGAATCTTAAACAACAACAACAACAGACTTACTCTGTATGGTTATCTTGAGGTTATCTTGAGGTTATCTTGAGATGATTTCGGGGCTTTTTTATTGTCCCCGCGGCCCGGTCCTCGACCAGGCCTCCACCCCCAGGAAGCAGCCCGTGACAGCTGACTAACACCCAGGTACCTATTTTACTGCTAGGTAACAGGGGCATAGGGGCATGAAAGAAACTCTGCCCATTGTTTCTCGCCGGCGCCTGGGATCGAACCTGGGACCACAGGATCACAAGTCCCGTGTGCTGTCCGCTCGGCCGACCGGCTCCCCCGGTCCCTTACGGTGGTCATAAGACGTGTAGTTAGTGCCAGAGCGAAGTCTTTATTTCGTAACAAAATAGCTAACGAGAGGTCAAGCTACATAATTATTCAACCTGATAATGTTGCTTGACTGCATTATTGTGACAATGTCAATTTGTCGACATTTATCCAATAATGAAAATGTAAACTTTTAACCTCAATTTGTAAACCTGACAATGTTAAAAACGGGCATTAAACTGACAGTATTAATAGGTTACAAACACGATGTGATAATTTGTTGAGTAATTGTTATTAATAATCGATTAATTTTAACAATTTGCTTGATTAATTTGACAGTGCTCTCCCGACCATAAAACCATGAACGTCAGACTGATCAGCTAATCCCTATGGCTTGACAGCCGTTCAAATCCAATAGCAGAAGCTTAATAGTCCGTCTTGACAACACGAGTTAGACACCACATGCTTTCAGGTTTGCCTTGCCCGCGTGGGCTGTCAAACCCACTCTCTCTCGCCTCCTTGACGGCACTCGGATTAAAACCGCTCCAAATGAGTTGCCTTTTGCGTGAGTCCCGGATAAGATATATTATGTAAATGTTGGCAGACTGCTTGGTCTGAATATGAAGAGGAGGCTTCATTAGCAACAGTTAGTTTATATTCCATCTCGCTCTCTCTCTCTCTCTCTCTCTCTCTCTCTCTCTCTCTCTCTCTCTCTCTCTCTCTCTCTCTCTCTCTCTCTCTCTCTCAAAAGTAAGCTCTCTTCTTTGACCTCCTTCTCTTCCTTCCACCTCACTCTTCAACATCAGTTCATCCAACTTAAAAATTAACGTGTATTTACATGCGCAATGTGAGGCCTGGTTTAACGACTGCAAATAAGACTCGTTTAACATACGTGTTGACATCTCGGTGGTGACGGGAGCCATGTATCAACCACCATTAGTAATGGGAACACAAGCACCACTGGCAACAGATCCATCAACACAATCACCATTATCCACAGAAGATCCACCAACACAATCACCATTATCCACAGAAGATCCATCAACACAATCACCATTATCCACAGAAGATCCATCAACACAATCACCATTATCCACAGAAGATCCATCAACACAATCACCAATATCCACAGAAGATCCATCAACACAATCACCATTATCCACAGAAGATCCATCAACACAATCACCATTATCCACAGAAGATCCATCAACACAATCACCATTATCCACAGAAGATCCACCAACACAATCACCACCACCAACTGATCCACTGCCTAAGCACTACTACTAACACGCATTTGATCACACAGGGACGTTAGAAAGAACTTTTTTCAATGTCAGAGTAGTTAATAGGTGGAATGCATTAGGTAGTGATGTGGTGGAGGCTGACTCCATACACAGTTATAAATGTAGATTTGATAGAGCCCAGTAGGCTCAGGAATCTGTACATAAGTTGATTGACAGTTGAGAGGCGGGACCAAAGAGCCAATGCTCAACTCCCGCAAGAACAAATAGGTGAGTACACCCTTCGAAAGCATAATTTGCACAAATAATGGCCGGGAAACAAGGGAAATAAAGATTATTTTGGGGGGGGTTAGACTTTTCCTATGTTATATATAATTTAGTTATTAGTTATCATTATAAACCTGATATTAAGTATCTTGTGCCTGAAAAGGTCTCTGAGAAGGGGTATGTCATCGCCTCAGCGCATGAACGGCTTTGCAAATTTATATTATCCTTCAAAGTAGTTTGTAATCGAACAAATACACCTAATCTACGCTATCTAAAAGGGTTGTTTATAGTGTATACAGTATGTTAAAATTACGGAACATGCCCTTTGGGGGTCAGATTCCTGTTAGACGAATACAGCTTGATAAAGATGGCTGCAAACTTTATCCCAGTACGACACACTCACAAAATTTACTCAATCCAGACAACGTACTTTAAACTGTTAAAAAAAAATGTTCATCACTCTCATACCCTGTTTTGGTGACATCAGGAATCTTACAAAAATAAAACTCGCTTCTAAAGTCTCTCACATAGACGTTTCGTTCAAACTTCTAGCAGAAAAGTACAATTCTACGTCGGTGGATGCAAGCAGTTCTTGCAGAAACAGCTGTATATGTAATTGCCCTTCCTCAACAAAAACCCCCCTTCTATCTCTGTTGCAAAGGGTAGCGCAAGACTATATATGTATATCCAATGGTATGAGGCCTCTTGGATTGTGCAACTTTCTGTTTAACGAGGTGGATAACGAGCACCACATTGCTTGTCTAATTGTAGAATGCACTTCTTGAGTCGAGAATTTAAAACATGATAACTAGCACTCTCTCTCTCTCTCTCTCTCTCTCTCTCTCTCTCTCTCTCTCTCTCTCTCTCTCTCTCTCTCTCTCTCTCTCTCTCTCTCTCCCTCCCTCCCTCCTTATCTTTCGACTCCCTTCTTCAAAACTTATAAAAGAGCTTTAATAAGATTACCACCAGTCTGAGTGGAGACAGAAAACACATGCCTCACATACAAGGGAACTCGAGCAGAAAACTAATGACGGAGGAGCAGTAAGTCATGGAAGATGTTCTTTTAGATAGCGATGACAAGACGCAGGAGATGCCGGCTGCCCTGTGAACCTCAGCTGAGGGGGGAGGGGGAGGGGAAGAGAGAGAGAGAGAGAGAGAGAGAGAGAGAGAGAGAGAGAGAGAGAGAGAGAGAGAGAGAGAGAGAGAGAGAGAGAGAGACTCTGATCCACTTCAGTATGGTGTATGTAGTTCTGTATGTGGGTGTGGGGGGAGGTGGTTGTATTGGGGGGGTTTGGGTAGGGGGTGTGCGAGTGTGTGTGTGTGGGTGCGTTGTGTGGGGCAAAGTGGTCTAGAGATAAAGAAGGTGTTACTTCGCACTCTGGTATCACAAAAGAAGCACATAAATTGTCTCTCTTAATATCCATCAGCGTCTAAGAGGCGTTGTGGGTTGTGTTTACACCAAGCAAGTCGCTTTCCCTTGAAGATAGTTGCAAGAGGGCGAGAGTGTGGATGGTAGGTGGTGGTGGTGGTGAGGGAGAGAGAGGGAATGGATAGTTGATGATGACTGAGGATGGTGGGGGATGGTGTAAGATGGATGGTAGGTGATGATTATAGCATGAGTATCTGTACAATAAATTCTGGTGGTTTTGAAGATAGGTTGATAGGAAATATCACAGAGAAAAGTAAAGAGAAAATATTGAAACTCCAGGATGTGATCGAACCCACGAGGACCTCCCTGAACTTCTCGAGGTGTAAAATCACGTTCTTGTGGTCTCACAGAAATCTACCTTTCTACTTACGACCATTCTCAACAATATATATATTCAAGATTTTTAGTTTTAAATAAATTTATCATGGCTTCAAATAAATTTCTCAAGCCTCTGTCCAAGTATTATGAGGAAAGTGTTCTACATAGCTGGCTCACAATAGTCTCACTGCTTAGACTATATCTGTAGACAGGATGATATGTTGCTAAATAAAATAATCCAAGTATAGGGTTGGTATTTATTAAACAATGCAGACGAGGAGTCACAATAACGTGGTTGAAATAAGTTGACCAAACCACACACACGAGAAAGTGAAGGAACGTTTCGGTCCGTCCTTGACCATTCTCAAGTCGATTTTTGACTTGAGAATTGAAAAATCGACATGAGAATGGTCCAGAATGGACCGAAACGTCGTCGTCCCTTCACTTTCTAGTGTATGGCTTGGTCAACATATTAAACAATATCTACATATAGGAATAATATTAAATTTGCATGATATAAAGGATTATAATCATAAACAATGGAACCATTGTTTATTTGTATTTATTATTTTTGAGTGTGACATTTCTCTTCTTGACAAGATACATTTGTTTCTTCGCTAAATCTATAGTTTTGTCATTTAGTAGAGTCTTTCAAGGAGTCCTGAACGTGACACTATTACAATGCCTCTAACGCCAGATAGCACTAATAGAGCATTTAGTAACGCCAGATAGCACTAATAGAGCATTTAGTAACACCAGATAGCACAAATAGAGCATTTAGTAACACCAGATAGCACTAATAGAGCATTTAGTAACACCAGGTAGCACTAATAGAGCATTTAGTAACACCAGATAGCACTAATAGAGCATTTAGTAACGCCAGATAGCACTAATAGAGCATTTAGTAACGCCAGATAGCACTAATAGAGCACCGAGTAACACCAGGTAGCACTAATAGAGCACCGAGTAACACCAGGTAGCACTAATAGAGCACCGAGTAACGCCAGGTTGCACTAATAGAGCACCGAGTAACACCAATTCATTCGTGACCTCCCATATTGTTACTACGGCAACCAACACAACAGAGGCTGCTTCAGGGATACCCAGCTATATATATGAAAACGTTCATCATACTGTGTTCCCTTCTTAATAAAACATTATGTTCATGACCGCATATCGTAGTACCTGTGGGAAATTTTTACCCAATATATCTATATTATTATCTAAGAAATGTGTTATTTCTATATCATATCAAAATCATTTCAGAATCATATCAGAATCACTATAGATTCATTATACATCTTGATCCTAGATGATCCACAGTACCAAGTGATGCATAACAATGCAAATATTTTGTCCATTGACCAGAAAATATAATTGTTGCCCAATACGGTCCCTATAGGCAGTATGTTTACTCACAGGATGAGTGACGCTGCCTAATACTCTCATGATGGCAGTATGTTCACTCACAGGATGAGTGACGCTGCCTAATACTCTCATGATGGCGGTATGTTCACTCACAGGATGAGTGACGCTGCCTAATACTCTCATGATGGCGGTATGTTCACTCACAGGATGAGTGACGCTGCCCAATACTCTCATTATGGCGGTATGTTCACTCACAGGATGAGTGACGCTGCCCAATACTCTCATTATGGCGGTATGTTCACACACAGGATGAGTGACGCTGCCTAATACTCTCATGATGACAGTATGTTCACTCACAGGATGAGTGACGCTGCCTAATACTCTCATGATGGCGGTATGTTCACTCACAGGATGAGTGACTCTGCCTAATACTCTCATGATGACAGTATGTTCACTCACAGGATGAGTGACGCTGCCTAATACTCTCATGATGGCGGTATGTTCACTCACAGGATGAGTGGCGCTGCCCAATACTCTCATGATGGCGGTATGTTCACTCACAGGATGAGTGACGCTGCCTAATACTTTCATGATGGCGGTATGTTCACTCACAGGATGAGTGGCGCTGCCCAATACTCTCATTATGGCGGTATGTTCACTCACAGGATGAGTGACGCTGCCTAATACTCTCATGATGGCGGTATGTTCACTCACAGGATGAGTGACGCTGCCCAATACTCTTTTCATGGCGCTACATACCACTCACAGTGACATTGCTCAATAAAATGGCCCTTCAAGGCAGAAATTAAAAAATCAGAAGAGCAAATAGAATTTTAGGTTGTGGTCAATGGGTTAAATATATGGTGTATGAAATGTGTTTGAGACAGTGCATGCATTATTACCGAGAAGCAAAATACGCCTTTTCAAGCTTGTGTTTTGTGATTATGGATGATTAAAAGCACCAATGTTTGCATGTAAATCTGGTTACTTAGAGAGTGAAAGACAGAGAGAGAGAGAGAGAGAGAGAGAGAGAGAGAGAGAGAGAGAGAGAGAGAGAGAGAGAGAGAGAGAGAGAGAGAGAGAGAGAGAGAGAGAGGCAGACGACAGACAATTTTACTGCACTGTAAATTTTGAAAATGAGAGAGGGAAACAAGCACCTTGTTGCGTTGTAAATCACTGAGTAGGACTTGTTAAGATGAGAGGTTTGCAAATGAGAGGCAAAGAACACCTTGCTTTGTCGTAAATTTTGTCATTCAGATATTCAGAGTCTTGCTATCTGGCGCAAAACCAGCCAAGAGCTGTCAGCTGTAAATTTTAAAAAAACATCTCACTGTTTCATTAGTTCTGACAGCCGTGGCGAAGAACGAAACATTGCAACGGCACCTCGCTATACTGCAATTAAGCTTTCAGATAACACCCGCCTTCTCCAGACGTAGGTTATCTTTTTTGAAGAGGTACAAAACGTCTTAAATGAACAAGTCCACAAGGGCCGTGACGAGGACTCGAACCTACGTCCGAGAGCATCCCAGACGCTGCCTTAATCGACTGAGCTACGACATGGTCAAAAGAGTTGAAACCAGAAGTTCTACTGAACGTACTTGGATCCTGCAACCTCTCCGAGACAATTTTAGTAATGAAGTAATGGCGAAAAGGAAGAAAGGCCTATTGACATAGCTCAAGTGCATGAGGAAGTTGTGTAAAACCCTGGTTTGTGTCTCGGAGAGGCTGCAGGATCCAAGTAAGTTCAGTAGAACATCTGGTTTCAACTCTTTTGACCATGTCGTAGCTCAGTCGATTAAGGCAGCGTCTGGGATGCTCTCGGAAATAGGTTCAAATCCTCGTCACGGCCCTTGTGGATTTGTTCATTTGATGCATCACGCTATTGTGATTTCAGTGGTAACAGAACACCTTATTAATGAAACTTCACTTGCAAGTGAAAACTTATCTCCCTTAACGTGGGTGTTTCAGATCAACTAAATATTGCATGGTTGATGTAACCAATTATCCCTACTTAAAAAAAATTATATATACTTGCTTAACATACTCATTAAATCATCGTCTAATTGCTCCCAGTCCTGCATATTTGTTCAGAATGTTAATACATATATATATATTATAATTGATTCATTAGTTTAATTAGTTTATTATGAAAGCCATATACAACATGTTGGAAAGTAGTACAAAGGTTAGAGACTCCCAGAAGAGAGTAAGATTCCGGACCCCACAAATTTATAAACTAATCAATATACATTCGTGCTGAACTGGTTACATATAAATTCATTTAACTATTATGCACCTCTCACTCTTGCAGTGGGCGTCGAGGGGAAGGATGCACTGAAATGGATGAAAGTGGAAGCATTGAAAGCTGTAAACTAACTATACTTGGCTCTGATTTCTGGCTGTATATGAGGTATACGTGACTGCTGCTGCTGCTGCTGTTGCTGCTGTTGCTGCTGCTGCTGCTGTTGCTGCTGTTGCTGCTCCTGCTGCTGCATGGAAGCTCTCTTGGCCATTAAATATGACTGGGAAATGTGTCTGAGGCATCGATGTAACTGCCTGGAACGTCTGTCTCTAACTGGTGGCTTTTCAGGTTCCAAAGTTACGGGTATTTACATTCCTAGTTACTAGTAGGAACCACTAGTATTCAGGACCGATGTGTCAGTAGGTATCCAGATCCCTTGTTACTGGTAGGCTTCCAGGGTTGAGCAAAGTTAAAGATTCGATCCCCAAACGTCCAACTCTGCTCAGGATTCGATCCCAAGTAATTCTCGCTTACTATACTTTTGGGAAAATAATAATATATGTTAGATGCTGGAAAATAATAGATGTTAGATGCTGGAGAAAAATAGACAGAAGAAACGATAAAATAATAGATAGAAACTGGCAGAAAATAATGGGTGGTAAAAGGTAGGAGTTGCTGGGAATTTACGAGATTGGAAGCAACTAGGAAACACAAGAGACTATTGAATAGATGCCCCTTAACTTGGTTTACACAGAGTCGTGAGATCAAATACCCATCATAAGCCGGAGAGGGAAAGAGGCAGAAGCAGCAGCAATAAAGAAATAGAGATAGGAGACATATAGAGGGAAAGAGAAGGCAAGAAAGAGACAGAGACAGATGGAGAAACAGGGGAGGAACAAGCCAGGGAGACCACAACTAAAGCAGCAAGCCGCCTAATTCCATCCTATTTTACTTGCCAGAAACAATATCAATCACACCGATCTAGTAAAAATTCTTGTTTACGTCCCGCAAATAACATGGCAAAAAGATGTCTTAATAGCTACCCCATCCTGCCACACCTGAATAAATGTACCCAAATGACCACTTAGCTGCAGTCTAAACGACGCTAATGGCCTCGTATGCTACAACAATAAGTATACTTAGCGAGGTAAGTTTGTAAACTAATAATCATTGATGGAATTATCCCGATGGTCTCCCTGTGAGTTACGACACAAGGTAAACTTTATCTAAGGGTAAATGGTATACTCTGGCGTCTGAACACACTCCTGCTGTTTGGTTTACTCCTTCCTTCCTTCCTTTATCTTTGTGTATAATTCTCCCTTTTGTATCTATTTTTTTCTATACATTCCACAGTAACAGAGAATTAAGAAGTTATTTCATGACTCGTCTGTATTATTTTTTTTTGTTTGCATTGGGAAATGCGAAGCTTGAGATAATTATAAAAGTAATTATTGGTCAAGTGCCTTGAGATTCCAGTAAATCTTACCGCCAGAACGCCATCTCTCTCTATATATCTATCTCTAGTTCTCTCTCTCTATCTCTATTTTTGTGTCTCTCTCTATGCCTGTCTTTGGAAGTAGAGGTGTATGGAAGAGAGATTTCTGGAGTTGGAGAGAGGGAGATCCTTGAGACGTTCAAGAATTGAGACGTGTTTTCCAGTGAGAGGGAGGAAGGAAAAGAGGGATAGATGGATGGTGAGAGGGAGGAAGGGAAAGAGGGATAGATGGATGGAGGGATGGAAGGAGGGTTGTATAGAGGTACCCAGATGAATATGTAGAGAGTCAATGATGAGCGATGGAGAGAATCAGCTTGTTATTGATAAAATGAAAATAACTATTTTTTTTCAAGGGAAAGTATTACTTTTAATTTGTTTATGATTAATAAAAGAAACAGATTCTTGCCAGTATGCAAATTAGCAAGATTCCTTATAAGGATCCCTTTTGCATCATGTTATGTGGCACTCTCTTAAATATCCTGACTAGTTCTGTTCAGTTGGGTTGGTTTGTATTGTCGAGACCCATAGCCTCGGAGAAGGGAATACAGAGCATTCAGAGAAAAACTTGCAATTTAACTCTAAATACGTATGAGTGTTTACTTTTCCTACCACCCCTTTTTTCTTGTTTTTTAAAGTGGACATTAAGAAGAAAATAAGGGACGTTTGTTTCCTAGAGGCTGAAGATTTTTTCGAACTCCTCCGACGCCAGGCAGGAACCGAGGACGCAGCGGGTATTCCCTCTCTGGATCGCCACACTGAGGCATTGGAAGAGAAAACTGGCCGCTCTAGGTTCTCTTGTAGCTTCAGTAAGCCTGGAATCACGATCCTTAAGAAACCTCCTTGCACTTTCTCCCCATGGACCAAAGGTCTCAGACCGTATTGGAACGAAGTTGTACCGGTGATCTATTTCCCTGTACTAGTTTGACTTGTCTCTTTCTCTGTGTGACGCTGCGGCTCCTGCTTGGCCGACAGAGAGGTCAATTGTCAGGGTGGACACGCAAGTATAGTCCCACTTGTCTGCCATTTTTCCAAGGGCGCAATGTGATTCCATCTGGTCGGCCAGCAAAGCTATCAGAGTTATGGTTCAATAGATTGGGAGGCTCTCTCTCTGCTGGACACTGGGCAGGGGCAAGGCTCCTCTTAACGATGGCATTGACTTTGTCGTGTCGTGAGTGCCAACTGCCTGATTTTCCACAGTAGAGGCCATGCAAACCATATTCGTCAGCATCTGCCTCGCATCAAATACACCTATGAACAGTGTGGATGGGGGCAGCAAGGCGGAGAACGACTGCAATACGGAGCTCCTGCGGATCAAGACGTGTGCCTGTCGCAGACATGGGGCCTGCCAAAAGAAAGTCCCCTGCATGGGGAGCCTGCACAGCTGTGAGGCGTGCACGATCACTGGGGGGTTGTTGCTGCCTCCAGCAAAGCTGTGACTTCTTTTTCTACAACGAGGTTGTCCCAACTGGATTGTTTTGTGGCTTTCAACATGGTTGGTCTGAGTACAGGGTCCGCCATGGTACCCCACTTTACCTATATATATCATTCAATTTTTTTTCTCTCTAATCGGAAAGCGAATGTTATTTTCACATTAATTATGAATTCATTTAAAGGCGCAAGACACCGGTTGCAAAGTCCCAGAGCCCAACGAACCACTTATTCCACCTTATCACGAACCACTAATATAACAACTAATAAATACTAATTAACGATAATAAAAGTAGTTTGCGTCTTCTGGGCACGGCGTGACGACTCCCCGGGGCAGTAAAACAGGCGAGTTATGGTCTGTAATTACAAGCGAAGACCTTCAATAACATATTCGCATTATAACAAGAGAGATAAGGTCAGGGAGCCCATGCTCACAGTAGTAGTAGCTACTGCAGGGGCGATTGGTGCTCTCTCTCTCTCTCTCTCTCTCTCTCTCTCTCTTTCTCTCTCTCTCTCTCTCTCTCTCTCTCTCTCTCTCTCTCTCTCTCTCTCTCTCTCTCTCTGTCTCTCTCTCTCTCTCTCTCTCTCTCTCTCTCTCTCTCTCTCTCTCTGTCTCTCTCTCTCTCTCTCTCTGTCTCTCTCTCTCTCTCTCTCTCTCTCTCTCTCTCTCTCTCTCTCTCTCTCTCTCTCTGTTACTCTTTGGGGAAGAAGAGAGAGAGAGAGAGAGAGAGAGAGAGAGAGAGAGAGAGAGAGAGAGAGAGAGAGAGAGAGAGAGAGAGAGAGAGAGAGAGAGAGAGAGAGAGAGAGAGAGAGAGAGAGAGAGTCAGAGAGTGACAGACAGAGAGAAAGACAGAGAGAGAGAGAGAGAGAGAGAGAGAGAGAGAGAGAGAGAGAGAGAGAGAGAGAGAGAGAGAGAGAGAGAGAGAGAGAGAGAGAGACAGACAGACAGACAGACAGACAGACAGACAGACAGACAGAGACAGACAGACAGAGAGAGAGAGAATATGAAAATAAGAAACCAAAAAGCAGAAGAACAACAAGTTGATAGATATCTTAAACAAGCTTAGGGAAAAACAAGAGATGGTTGCGAGATGCAAGTCGCAATAGAAGTTAATATAGAAAGTAACACACAAAAAAATCTTAAGTTACGTTTATTGCAAACAGCCACCGAAGCGTTAAGAGTCCATAAACAGCAGTGGACGAGAGTGATACCATAGTATTACTCAATAACGTTACCTCCCTCGAGTATAATACATGTACAAGCCACACTAGGCTGTGGAGGCTGGTGGAGAAGCGAAGAGGGGGTGTGGGAAGAGAGAGAGAGAGAGAGGGGGTGAAAAACATGGGAAGATATGAGTGGGTGATAGTGATGATAAGGGATGACGGAGGGCATAATGAGGTTGATGCTCATCATTGCAATTACGAGGTTGATCATGATGTGGGGATTATATTTTGCAGGAGGTTGGAGGAAGAGGAAGAGGGAAGGAACAGGAGGCAAAGAAGAAAAAGGAAGAGGAGAGAATGAAAAGAAAATATAATTTTTTTTTCTACAACTAGGTGAGTACCTCTGAGTACTTGGATGAATGCTATTTGTTAAATGAGAGTAAATGATTGTTAACGAAGAGTATTCAACAATTAACCAGAAGCGCTGAACATCAGAATCATATACCTTATTCGTCAAGACTTTCAAATCTCGTCAATTCTAACTTTACTAATATGACACCCTGTAAACTACAATTTAAAAGGTGACGCATATGAATACGTTGACAAAATACTATATAACAATTCGAAAGGTGAATCATATATAGACTAAATCTAACATTAATTAATAGATACAGTAGATTAGATGCGTTATTTTTATGAAGTGCATTGACAAGGGAAACTAGTGGGATAAGGCCACTTACCTTAATCTCAGCCAGCTAACAGTAGTCCGAAATTATCCACTACTGTACCCACATATGCAAATCAAAAAGTGAGAGAGAGGGAGAGAGAGAGAGAGAGAGAGAGAGAGAGAGAGAGAGAGAGAGAGAGAGAGAGAGAGAGAGAGAGAGAGAGAGAGAGAGAGAGAGAGAGAGACAGACAGAGAGAGAGAGAGAGAGAGAGAGAGAGAGAGAGAGAGAGAGAGAGAGAGAGAGAGAGAGAGAGAGAGAGAGAGAGAGAGAGAGAGAGAGAGAGAGAGAGAGACAGAGACAGAGAGAGAGAGAGAGAGAGAGAGAGAGAGAGAGAGAGAGAGAGAGAGAGAGAGAGAGAGAGAGAGAGAGAGAGAGAGAGATAGACAGAGACACAGAGACACAGAGAGACAGAGACACAGAGAGACAGAGACACAGAGAGACAGAGACACAGAGAGACAGAGACACAGAGACACAGAGAGAGAGACAGACAGACAGACAGAGAGAGCGCTCAACACTACAACACTAGGCACACTATTTGGGGGTTCTGAACGACACAATCTTCAGCTGTCATCAACAATGTGAGAATGGGTGGTGGAGGGTTAATGGGGAGGGGAGAGGGGCGGTTAAGGGTTGGCCAAGCCACCCTTAACCAGGCTGCTTAAGGCATCAGGTCGCCAGGGTAATGGGTTACGCGGAATCTTGATAACATGTAAGTTGAGGAACGACATGCAGATAAGGTCATTCCATAATCCCTCGCCCTTATCCACTGGTCCGTGATGAATAGCCAAGCCTGTATTCCTCCTTCACATGGGGAATACGCTGCTTGGAGAATATGCAGGATTTTCAGATAAGATTTAGAGGTTTCAACACTGTGTTCTTGTCATATTCAGTTTGCAAGTTTAATGGGGGAGTAATGGACACGATGGACTCACCCCCATTCCCAAGCTCGTGTCATTACACCCGGTTGTATCAGATTTTGTGAAAGGGGTTTGGGATATTAGTTAGGATTTGTGATGTGGGCATCGGTCAAGGAGGGTTCTGTGGTCAGTGAGGGTGTGGGTGAGCTGTGAGATACGAGAGGTATAGTGAGCTGGGATAGGATTGTGAGCTGGGATAGGATTGTGAGCTGTGTGCTGGGGGAGACTGTGAGATGTCGAGAGATTGTGGACTATGAATATTGCAAAATGTATAATTATTTATAAAATGTGAGAAACTTACGAGTCTTCGAGGAAATGAAACGAGCTAAAAACCGACATTTTTGCTTTTGATTATAAGGTGTAAAAAGTATTCATATAAAAAACGAAATGATTTGTTGTGAAGGGAGGATACTTGGAGGCCGACAGTTCACACATACACATATACACACACTGGTATGTAGTGTGCATGTAGATTACACATACGCATACAGACACTGATACCCACTGATACTGACACGTTTGTTCTAATACCCTATCACTGATGCCTATGGTACAGCTTCACAAATACCCTGATGCTTATTTCTTGAACTGATACCCTGGTACTGACTCTGTATTACAGATACGCGGGCACTGATATCCATTACACATACCCGGGTACTGACGCCAAAACACTGATACCCTGACACCGATTCCCTTTTTTCAATGCCCCCGATCCTCATGCACTGATTCTACCCTGATATTGATTCCTCTAGTAATGATGCTCCTAATACTTATGTCATAACTCTTGTCACCTTCCTTTTACTGCTTATAAACTGCCTTCTTCATATTAACTGCCCGATAGGGATGATATAAGTAGTTGTAATGGAAACAGAGCAACTGTGACAGAGCAAGAGAGGAAGAGCTATAAAGAACTCTCGTATCTAAATCAGAGATCATAGAGCCTCGTCAACACCAGGATGTAAACACGACCTAGAGCCGTCAGTGGTAGTCGACTGAGGTGCAGTTGAATCATAGCAGACCATCTACCGCCCTCCTCGTTAAATGTGAGTATATGATACAGTGCTCGTCGACGCTACAGTGCTTGTCGGCGCTACAGTGCTCGTCGACGCTACAGTGCTTGTCGGCGCTACAGTGCTCGTCGATGCTACAGTGCTTGTCGGCGCTACAGTGCTCGTCGACGCTACAGTGCTTGTCGGCGCTACAGTGCTCGTCGACGCCACAGTGCTTGTCGGCGCTACAGTGCTCGTCGACGCTACAGTGCTTGTCGGCGCTACAGTGCTCGTCGACGCTACAGTGCTTGCCGAGACACGCACTCTCTGACCGGACTCTATAAACACAGTATGTTAGCAACATAATTTTTTTTTTAAGGGGAAGTTGGGGCGTGTTGTTTTGTGATTTAGGAATGTATTTAAAGACATTATAGAAAACGTACGACAAATTTTGGCTTAGCCTGCCTTAATCCTGAGGCAAGCGTGCTGATCGGGCATATATCCTTCATCTGCTGCTTTATAAGCCGTTTTTGACTAGGGATAATTTGAGGATTGGCGATGAGAGCAAGTCAGTCCTGCTGTTAGCTGGACATATAGTATATTTTTTAAGACGATAATTCTTGCCAATCATTTGCGACTCTCTGTCTCTCTCTCTCTCTCTCTCTCTCTC